>NC_137462.1:205050152-205219152 GCF_964235325.1 Thermobia domestica | reverse complement strand
CTCCTAGTTCAGGGTTGCTTATGAGATAAAATTGAAGCAGTTTCGTCTTGGAAAAGTGTCGTGAAAGTGATGTTGCGTTTCGGAAAATTTATCTGTTTGTATTGGAAGTATCATGTCTCGTCTCGTACCTTGTTTTACGAAAATTAAGTCTCGTCCCGTCTCATCTGCTATCCTACAAGATAATATTACATTAGACAACAAGTTAATTTATCTTTTCAACACATATTGTCGCTATTTTTCGGTTTTCTTTGGTAGGAAGTGATAGAAATTTAAGTAAAATCAGATGTGTGGGACACTTCTATTTTGTTCTCTCATGAAGAATCTACTTATTTTATGCGAAAACCTTCTTTTAGTAACTTCACCAATTAACGGTGATCAACCCATTGCTGATTTGTTTGCTGTCTTATCGTATACTTCGAATAGTAAGTAACTTCGTGCACAGAATGTCAACAGCCTCTCCAGTAAACAATAACTTTTCATTCAAAATTATCTCCTATCTCGATCTTTCACAAAAGAACTATCTTTGACTTTATTGTGATTCTCCATCCACTCGTACAACTGCATTCAATGATGCTAATATTTATAGGCCAATTATATTGTGCGCTTTTAACAGTAGTATATTAGTATTAAAGCATTGTTCGTCTTAAGAAGGTCTGTCTTATCTTCTTCCTTTTCAAATGCTTTCTTTAAAGAGCGTCGGCATTCAGAATTATCTTGCATCATTTCGTTTTGATTTGCAATAGTCTGTGTTTCTCTCTCTATCTACTTAGGTCTCGTTTTTTTTTTTTAATTTTTTAACGTAGTAGTTTCTCTACTTAAGATTAAACGAGCACAGGAGTACTATAGAGGGATGCGGATATTAATTCGATAAAGGTATAATTTATTATTAAGGAGTTAAGTTTCCCATTTACCAAAAATTCCTGTATATACAGTATATTAACTCTGTTCGTGTGTCAGTCGGGCGGGAGACACAAAATCTCAAGAGCTGCTTGAGGGATCACCAAATATTTTGGATGGGATTTTGAAGATCAGAATTTCGGCACCGAGATTGTTGGTGGACGTGATATTCAAGCCGGAAGTGGTAGAAGCAGTGGCGGCGCTACAAGAAGGCGAGGAGGGGCGACTGCCACCCCAAAATTTTTTCTTGCCCCTCCTTCGCCGCCCATTTTTCTATGTACGACTGGTGAATAATAATATTAATAATTTGTACAACCGATAATAATAATATTCAAAGCAAAACAACTGTGGTTGGCTCGCCTCCCCAACATTTTTCTTACCTTCCCTCCTGCTCCCCTATTATTACGAGCCTAGTGCCGCTACTGGGTAGAAGTCAACCATATTTGTTTTATTCGTTGATCACTATAAAGCAAAAACGGGAATAGATAGTGTGCAACAGTTTCATGCACAAAGGGCACTAGGAAAGTTTTGCAATGGAACAGAACGGATCATCACAGGAGTTTGCAAATTAGCGCATGCTTAGACATATCCAAACCTGCACTGTAGAAGCTCTAGTCATTGTCTCAGTGTCAGTTGAATTTTAGCTGTCTTAATGAAAAGAAGTAGAGATATCGTCGTGGTGAAAAATTGAATACCGGGCAATTTTGCGCTACAATTTTGCACTTGATTTAAGTGTTGATCAGTGTTTAGAGGAAATGACTCCTGTTCTTGGACAGGATTGTCCTCATCGTACAACGATATTTAGGTGGTATCAAGAGTTTCAAAAAGGAAATTTCAGCCTTGAGAACACTCCAAGGTCAGGTCGGCCATCTTCATTTGTGACTGAACAAAACATTGCTGCAGTATGGAGAATGCTTCAAACAGATAGACAGGTTACATAGTGTTTTCAAATCTCCCCAAACGTGTACTTCTTTCCTGAGACAAGAATAATTACTTGCATTTACAAACACAAACGTTATACACTGTTTCAACCATGCGTGACATGTGCCACCCTGTATATGTGAGTTTGGAAGTTGGGGATCCTGACCCGGTGGACGCTCTTGTGTGTGTGCCCCTGGTGCTGAATGTTTCTTCTAAGTGCACGTTGCACCAAGAAGTGTTAGTTCGATCAGTACTGGAGGGCAGAATTTCGAAGAATGGTGCAGTACATGAGAGTACTTGATATCTTCATAATTTGTAACACCTTTTGTTTTTCCACAGATCATTCCATGTTTGACATTCTGCAAACATTATTTGTCAAGATTTCATTAAGAATGCTTTCTTATTACAAGGAGAGAAAATAGCTTTGCAATGATGCAATTAGAGAATCTAAATAAGGAATGAATACTGAACATCTTAATTGTTCCTCCAAATCTCGTGAATAATTAGATCGATGTATTTTTGGGGTACTTTTGGCGTACAATCAACTCGATATTTAGTTCACTCCAAATATTTAAAATAGCTTTCATTAACTTGTTGAAGATATCCAACAAGCACTTTCTGTGATCTTGAAAAATGGTCACCAACTGCATCACGTGATCTGGAATAGAAGAAAATATGTATCAATTTCAACACTTAAAGAATGTCAGCAACTGGCTTCAATTCGGAAGAATATTTCGCTATAATTTGCAATCATAGAATAAACTTAAACCTCCATGTCGCGCAAACTAGAAGATATGCACCCTGGAGTATTGCATTGTGACAAAGAGCTTCAATAATAGGAAGAAAGTTCCCAGGAGACAACCGAACTGACATTTTGCAATCCACCTAGTTTCACAAAGCAAGGGCATATTTAACACTTTCGTTCAAATGGACTTTCTCGAAAGAAAGAAAAAAAATGAATAGAAGAATCCAAAGAGAGGCACTTGTCTCCACCTCCAGCCTTGATTAAGCATTCTAAAAAAGAATAGATACTCTCCATTCAAACATTAAGTGACAGAAATCAAGCACTTCCTAAGTTGATCGTTATAGAGCCAAAATGGTAATAAATAGCCGGAAGCGGTTTACGGCAGTTAATTAAGCATCCGAAGAATACATTCCATATCAATTCTAATCTTTACTAAAACCGGAAGTTGTAGGAACTACTTTGTGGTTTAGCATTGATCATTATAGAGTAAAAGTGCTAATAGATGAAAACAAGAAGTTTCCTGCACTCAATTAAGTGTCCCAAGAATATGTTCCACCTGCATTCTAATCTCTCTACTAAAACCAAAAGTTGTATAAATCTATCACTGTCAGTTTCAATATGTAAAGGTACCATCCCAGTATTCTCCTGATAAAACTAATAAAAACTCTGCAAAAAAACTCAGTCAGGATAATTAATAACCAAATTCGAACCCGGAATCTTCCGATAATGACTCAAAAAACGTTAACCACTAGCCTACTTCAGCTATGATTTTCAAAAATTTTAACTCCATAGTTGAAATTTTATTCTTACAAGACATTGAAATTTTATTCTTACAAGTTGAAATTTTATTATTTTCTTTCTAACACATTTATTAAAAAGAAAAGAATTGTAATATTACCTTAAACTTCTCAGTAAAATTGTCGACTATTTAGATTCGAAAAATCTGAAATTAAACTGAAGCAGAGAACATACACTATATTCGTTAAAATTCAAATTCTTTTATCGGTATTAGTCACTGTTTTTCATTAAATATATTTAAACTTTAACGCAGAAATAAACCAGCTGTACGCTGATTCAGAGTTTCCAGGATCCATACGAAAATAGCCTATAGTTGATTTTGAACGCAGTGCAATTATTATATCAATCTATTTTTCACGTGTTCGTCCTTCTGTCTGGTGGAAAATAAAATAACACCTAATGAATTACAATCAGGATTTGAGGGTTTCAAATATCATTCTGTCGCAGTGGACATTGCTCTTTATCATATTTACCCATAAGCTGTTAGGGCAGATCTGTTTTAACGACTTTTGAGCGTGTTGCAATCTTATGTATGGTAATTGGCCAAATAGTGATTTAGAACTATCAATATTACGTATGCTAGCAAGATAGCCCTTAAGGTCAATGACGTTTATTATTATTATTATTATTATTATTATTATTATTATTATTATTTCTTTATGATTAGTGAAAATTAAATCATCGGTCATCGACTACAATATTATATGTATTAATTAAAGTATACACTAGTATAATATGAGAAATAGACTGATATTAATAACATTATACTCATAATATTTTGTACGTGATAATTATAATGCTTACATGAGAATTTCTCGCATTTTATAAGATAATGAAACAGGTAAATAAATGAAACGAAACATCAACAATGTTTTCATATAATGAAAGTCTGGATCAATGTAAAGCTGAATTATTTCTGAATAAATTTGAAATATATTTAAAGTAATACTTGCAATCACTTTATCAAATTTAATAGCACTAAAACAATGTTTGAGATCTAAGACTCGTGTGAACTAGTGATAACTACGAGATTCGAGAAATTTCTCGTCTCGTCTCGTCTCGAATTTAAAATGCTACTTCTCGTCTCGACTCTTGTCTAGTATTCTCAGAACTTAAAATGCATCAAATGCACAATTACAAGCACCAATATGCATCATGTAATAATAACTCGTATAGGGTTGTTACAAATGATTAACCCGATTTCATAAATTCACTATAGCTTTATTATTAGACATATTGTCACAAAACTTTGCAGGCGTATTTAAAAACAAAAGTTTTTTTTAAGTGACATATTACAAGTGCTCTATATGTGCCCCCCCCCCTAGAAATTCTGCAAATATCAAGTCGATAATAAAGTTCTGCCCACAGTCGGTGCAGCATATCTTCATCAATCTGTTGCAGAGCACTGTTGATGCGAGCTCTCAGCTCAGTTAAGTTTGTTGGTAGAGGAGGCGTAACCACTGATCTTTCACTTAGATCACCCCCCACAAAAAAATAGCATGGAGTTAGGGCCGGAGAGCGTGGAGGCTATGACAGGAATTGCTTATCACCATCCCCACCACGACTCATCACTATAGGCCGATCACTTGATTTCCCATTACAGAGGCACAACTGAAGCTGTAAACTGTGCATATCATGCCGAATGGACTTGGCAGTCGATGGATCTTTGTTGAACTTCGTTCGGAAGTGTTGTGGCATTGTTAGAACAGACTGATATGAATGAAACTGAAACATAACGTAAGCCTCTTCTGCCCCTGTCACTATCTTGAATGAATGCTCACTGCTGCGCTCTCGTGGCAGTAATCAGAAGCCAACCTGCACATCATACATGATTTTTTTTTTTCAATACGTCTGCAAAGTTTTGTGACAATACATCCAATAATAAACCTACAGTGAATTTATGAATTGGGTAAATCATTTGTAATAATTCGGTACCTTTATATGAATACAATACAATACAAACTAAATGAGGAAATACTATCCTTTCAGTGACATCATTGCTCTAGATAAGTTTAAGAGATAAATACCAAGAAATCTATGTAAGGAAAACCATAAATTCGTTAGTCAATAAAATTAAGAATTATAATAGATGGTACTCACTACGAGAAATGTCGCAAAGATTGTCAGTTGATTTATTTCTTAATACAACGAATATTTCAGTGCATTATTATATGTTTTATGAAACGTTCCCAGAGGATAAATTCTTGATTTAGTGTAGGTTCAACAAATGTCGCGATTTCCTATTGAAATTTTCCAAGGAAAGATTTTTCGGCCCAATAACTGAATCTACCTAAGTAGTAATTTGTAGATTTTAATTGCTGTAAAAGAGCCCTTACTGATTGAGTAAAATCTGCCAACTCATATTGTCCTGGTTATTCGATGACGCACATCATTCATTTTTAAGGGATTTGGTTTACCAAAACTGTCTGTTCACAACTGAAAGTTTCAGAGGAACTTTATTCGGGTGGCCACTCTCTAGTCTGTAGCCTACAGTCTTACTTCGTATCGTTTAGGTCAGTAATGATTAATTAATACTGCACTGCGACTAGGGTACACAACCATCCCGGACTAAATATAAGACTATAGTCCTGTGTGTGCTCATTTATTTGGGAATGATTTTACAATCGATTTAAGATACTTTAAAGCACATAACTATACTAAATTTGGCAAATATATATTGGGTTGGCAACTAAGTTCCCGCCGTTTTTTTTAAATTGGAAATATCAGCATGACATTAAATACTTTGGCACGAAGTTGTACATCATTCGAAAGACAATATATTGTCATTGTTATTAAGATACATTTTCTTGTTATTTACAGATGATTAACATGGAATGTCAAGTTGAGAAGAATGAGCATTTTCGACCCCTCCTTCATTTTGCCTTTAATCAAGGTTCTAAGGCCGCAGTAGCTGCTCGCAACATTTGTGCTGTGTATGGAGTGGGTGCTATAGCTAAAAGAACCGCCCGTGTTTGGTATGCAAAGTTCAAAAAAGGAAATTTTGACCTCAAAGACGCGCCTCGTTCTGGTCGTTCAGTTGAGTTCGATGAAGAGAGATTGAACCACCTTTTGCATGAAAATCCGCGTCAAACAAGAAGGAAACTGTCAGAGACAATGGATTGCTCCCACACTACTATAGAGAAGCATCTTCACTCGATGGGCAAAGTTCAGAAGTGTGGAGCATGGGTGCCTCACATTAAAAACGGCGGGAACTTAGTTGCCAACCCAATAATTATCGTAATCATAAACATAAAACACTTTACCGGTACTTTTAGATATGGCTGATATAAAAAAGAAATTCAGGGTCATACTTACTGGGATAGAAAAAATTAACAAAATTTTGATCCTGCTTTTAAAAAATCAAGTCATTGTTTTTTAGTGTGTTTTGTTTTTGTGTTTTATGTCAAGTTAGTGTTTTGTTTTTAAAATATTTTTTAGTGCAAAGAAGAAAAGAAACTTTATGAACATACACGGAAAAGTCAGGGGCATTAATTATTTCTCTTATAACCACTCACTGCTACTAGGAAGATCGTCGTCATCACCTCAGTTCATCAAATTTGTAAACCGATATTTCTGTGACTTGATGATTGCGATGAACATTGCGATTGCGATAGTTACCAACTTGCATTTTTTTTCATCTTTCTTCGTTTTCGTTTCCGACGTACCGTATATTCGTTATTCAGGATGTAGAAGATTGAATGCCGGGATTTTAACAATCTCGTTGAACAAAGAAATTCTTCCGGGACAAGATATAGAACTCCTGATTAATCTCACCCAAACAGAGACAGGTGGGAACCATAACTGCTGGCCAAAACAAAATATGAACCATACTTGTGAGCCTTTTTCTACTCCTTATGCAGCGACTGTTCGCCAAACGTGCATAGGTTATTTCATTTGATGAAACTTCGTTCTATTCTGCTTTTCAACTTCTCACTTCATGTGTTTAGACCAAATAAGGTCTGACCTACCAACGTTTAGACAAATAAATTAAACGTTCGCTGCGTTACGAGTCACCGGTGGCTCGTGCGATATTTCATTTCTGTGCTGTGCCGTTTCATGCATTCTATTATGCACTCAATACCTCTGTTCGCTTGTGGTATTTTCGTTTCGTACAGATTTTGAACCTCGTAACGCACCGACGGACAAACCTTCAACGAGACACACGGTGACTCGGCCGTATAGCACTGAGATTTAAACTCAGTTTTACACTACCGCAACGAAGGTGTTAAATCTATTTTTTTCAAAAATTGGCCCGGCACCAATGGTCTAACTTTGCTATAGGGCTTGGCAAGCAGATAGTTGAAAAAATACTTTCAGTTAAAAAATCGAAGTCTCAATTCCTTTAACGCATGTATCTAAAAGACAAACCATCCATTTTATTATTATCTCTATTCGCGAGTTTTATGACACACACTCGTTCAATTTGGCCGGCACTGGTTTAGATATTTTGAAATTGTGAGGAAAATAATTTAACCAATTTTAAAATTACCTCCAGATTAATTGATAGTAAATTCATTTAAAAATTATAATGTATTTCGTGTCTGAATGTTCTCCCTATACTATATTGATAAACCACATTTCATAAACTTTTCGCATATAAGCACAGCATCATTAACGTCTTTCGTTCTTATCTTCTTCGTTTGGTAGAAGATTTACTAATATGGTGGTCGTCCGTGGTGAACTATGTATTAAAAGAACGAAAAAAAAAAGGAAAAGAAAACTGTTGATGATCTTTGACACCAGATGTAGCCACAGACGCTGAGCAAGCAGGAAACGAGAGGAAAAAAAAGTGACTGATGACACAGCTAGTATCAAGGAAAGAAAAGAACTCTCTAAACAAATTTGAGCAGAACAATTTTAAGATAAGTGTCTTCTGTGGTGGAGGATGAAAGTAAATATTTCATCAAGTAAACAAGATATATATAAAAAATACAATTTGACGTGACGAAGTAAATTGAGAAGCTAAGATTTGAACAAAATATATAAGAAATTGATATTTTATATTTGCTGGACCGAAAGGGTACATTTGATTTTAAAATATAATAAGCATAGTAATCACCTGTCCACTAAAAACATTTTAAAAATTCTACGGTCTTGCGTTTCAAGAAAGAAAAAGATGCCCAAATATGATACCAATTAATAGATCTTACTATGCTCAGGGGTAAAAGTGCGGGGGAACGAGGGGGATGCCGCCTCCCACCTCCAAATAATATGTACGGCGTTCTAAAAAATTGCAATGGGTAAAGATAGGCAGGGGGACGGCGGCAGGGATAGACAGGGGGCAGGGGCAAAGGCAGGGGGACGGCGTGACGTCATGCCGCTACCTGCCGTCCCCCTATCTTTTCAGATCCACTTTTACCCCTGACTATGCTCAATAAAAGAATATGAATAAGAAACTCATGCGTAGTTTTTGAGAAAATGAAAAAAATGTTCAGAATTTGTTTGGGAACGTAATAATAATAATAATAATAATAATAATAATAATAATAATAATAATAATAATAATAATAATAATAATAATAATAATAATAATAATAATAATAATAATAATAATGTACGTGAACTACACAACTTACCTTACCAACTGGCGCTACAGCTCTTTCTGAGCCTTGGCCTCCCCAACAATGTGCTTCCATGCATTTCTATCCTTGGCCATCTCCCACCATCTCTTCACTTCTAATCATTTTAAATATTCCGTTACGTCGTCTATCCATCTTGTTACGTGTCTTCCTGTCCTTACGGAATATATTTGCTCTTTCATTATTTTTTCATTGTATTCTCAATTTTGGCATTCTCTGTACATGACAGGGGCCGCGGTGGCTCAGTCGTGTCCTCCCTGCTGGTCTAGTGGCTAGCACGTTCGCCTTTGGTAGACGGGATCCCGGATTCGATTCTCGGTGGGAGAGCCTTTGAAATTTTAACTGTCCTGGATGTGCGTGTGTTCGTGTCGAATTTAGTAAAAGGTCAAAGAGGCCTTGTATACGAGGAAACTCGGGTTGCTCAGGAAACTGAGGTATGATCGGTTGATCTTAAAAAAAAAAAAAAAAAAAGTGGTAGAGCGTACACATTTGGTGCATGATGCCCCGGGTTCAAACCCTGCGACCCTCAAGTGAACTTTGTGGTGGCCAAACACCGTGTTCGTGGATTTCTTCTGGTTTCTCCCGTTTCCTCCCACTTGCTTCATTCCACCATTTCATTCATTTCTTATCATCACCGTCTCCTCTGTTCCTTTTAAGATCTTGTTTTTTTTTGGGGGGGGGGTATTTTTTAGACTTTCAGTCAAGCAGCTACTGCATCGTCACTATTTACCCTAGGATCATGGTTCATACCTCATTCTCTTCAGAATGGAGCAGGCTTTCAAATGGTATCACTTATATGCCCATACCATATACCAGGAGAAAAAATTGACGGGAAAGGGGAAATTTCCGGGAATTTTTTGTCACACTTTGGGCCCCTCTGGAACAGCCCTATGTGAGCGTAGAGACCTGAAAAAGTGTGATAAATACTACTCGGTAGACTAAATGTGTGTGCTAAATTTCAAGCTTCTATCTTGAATAGTAAGGGCGGGAAAATATTTATCAATAATCCCCACAATCCCCCAGATTACCGAAAAAGACCCTGATCTCAGGTAAAAAAATTCCTGAGACATCCATATTCATCCTAGAATCACGGTTCGTCCATCATTCTCTTCAGAATAGAACTGCATTTCAAACGGTACCATTCACATGTCTCCATCGTGTATCTGATAACGAGAAAATTGCGAAGAAATGGATATTTTTGGTTAACGTTAACGTAATCGTGGGACGTAAAACTCAAACATTTCATTTTTATTTTCTCTGTACATGACCTAGCCATCTTATTCTTTGAGATTTAATAAATTTTACAATATCTTCGTTTTTTCAATTGGGCCGCGGTGGCTCAGTGGTAGAGCGTTCACCTCTGGTGCATGGGGTTCCTGGTTCGATCCGCCAAGTGAACTTTGTGGTGAACAAACACCGTGTGCGTGGGTATCCTCCGGGGTTCTTTGACTTTCACCATTGGACCATTTCATTTATTTCTCATCATTACCATCTCCTTTAACCTAGTCGGCATAACCGTGGAACGTAAAACTCAAATAATTCATTTCATTTCGTGTTTTAATATGCTCCTTACTTCCTCGTTTCTCCTTATTCTCCATATATCGTCTTCTTTTACTGAAACGTATATTTTGCGTATTATTCTTCTTTCAAATCTTCGTAGAGTTTCTTCTTCTGTCTTATTCATGGCAAATATTTCTGCTCTGTACGTTACGATTTGCCTGATTAATGTTTTGTGGATAATAACTTTACTTTTCTTGTTTATGAGCTTACTTTTGATAAGTTGTATTTTTACGTAGTAAGCCTTGTTTCCCCATGTGTATCCTTTCTTTTATCGTTTCTCCCTTTTTGTTTTGTTCGTTAATTGAAATACCCAAATATTTAAACGAGCTCACTCTTCCAACTTCTTTCCCATGTATAACTAGGCTTTTCTCTTTAAAATTCTCTGCTTTTCTAGTGACAATAATATCTTTGGTTTTGTTGACGTTTGTTTCTAATCAAAGTTTAATTGCTTCTTCTTCTAATCTTTAATATGTTTCTCTGTTTCAGTCACTATAACCACACAATTTATTAAGGTGAAATTTACACTAAAGAGTACTCTTATCATTCTCTACACATTATGACATTAATAAGATGACAATACAAATCGACAAACATTTTAAATAAATCTTATATTTTAATTTATATTCAACTAAAATAACATTCAAAGCTGATGCATATATGCCAATAGGTGACATCCGGATCAAGAAAATTATATACTTAAGATTTAAATTCTTATGATTAGCTTTTAAGAAAATCGAGGAAAACGAATTTCTATGGCGGTAGAAAAGTAGAATTTTAATTTTACTAGAAAATGTGTATTTATTTATGTACTGCATATGTAATATATATATATATATATATATATATATATATATATATAGACAACAAACTAGCAGATTGTATCTATTATTGCTTGTGTTGACATAACACTGACACTAATACGAATACTAGGTCTACTTGTACGAATTTTTGCGAAATTCGAGGTTTGCAAACTGAAAAAAAAAATAAGGACCTCTTTATTTACAATGGTCGTTTTCTCTGAGGGAAGAACCCAGATTGAAAGTATTTGAGAATAAAATCCTGAGACAAATATTCGAACCCAAGAGGAACGGGAATGGGGAATGGCGGAAACTTTATAACGAGGAACTACATTATTTATACGGTTTACCAAACATTATTAGGATCATCAACTCTAGAAGGCTCAGGTGGACAGGTCATGTAGCCAGGATGGAAGAAAACATGAATGCTTTCAAAGTCTTAACTGGAAGACCAACCGGAAAACGACCATTAGGAAGAACTAAGCGCAGATGGGAGAACAATATTAAGATGGATCTAGCAGAAATAGGAATACAAAGTAGAAACTGGATCCAGTTAGCTATGGAGAGCTTTTGTGAACGCGACACTGAACCTCCGGATTCCATAGGCCATAGTGCTAGTTAGCTTTATGAACGTTTAGTGTTCACACTTCGAAACTGAAGGATTCGGATTTCAATCCCGTGGCTGGTCATCCTAATTCAGCTTTCAGCTTTATATATATTTTCAGTCACATAAGGCAAATCCTGGAACTATATATTTTTTAAAAAACCTGGCCGATCTTATATAAGTTTAAAATTTCTTTCTTTATTGTTTAAAATGGATTTTTATTTATACCTATGCTTGTAAACAATCATATCAGGTAGCACTTTATTAAAGAAACGAGAATTTCTCCACATCAGGAAATAGTACACGAAGCTTGAGGCCACAGTAAAACTTGAAAATATAAAATCGATTAATTATCATAATATTTATTGTTTGCTATTGTATTCAATAGCCCCTTCCTAGAGAAAGACTTACAAGAAATATTTCTAATGTTTTGAAAGCACGTTCATTTTTTCAGTATATATTTACACAAAATACATTTTAAAATAAATACGTATCTAGCATCACTTTTCAAAAACAAACTCAGATTTGAGACAGGAAGCCTATTAGTTGAACTTACATCTGGGAGCAGATAGCCTTGTTTTGGACGTTGGATACAAATGTGGAAGATATATCGCACACCCGGTGGAAGACTGTTACAAGTCAAGATTACACATTTGTAAGAGCATGACTTTTAAAGAGTTTAGAGTTTGTTATTCAATCAAAATTGTTCCCTGGAATGCTGGTATTTCTTACAACTAGGAGTTAATTTGATAAGTTACCGGTACGTTTATGAAAACCACCAGATAGGTTTCGTTTCTCTCTCTCTCTCTATTCTCCTTCGAGCGATGATAACTGAAAATTTCACTTTTTTGAGTTGTAACACTCTTCCATCGGGTGTGCGATATGATGGCAAGAAGGCAAATCTCCAAGTTTGATTGTGCCCTTATCATTTACCGCAGCATCAGTGAGAGAAATTGTCAGCGATGCAAGCAATAGAGGAATATCGTTGCAGGAACACCTTCAGTGTTTAATGATTTCTTGGCGGCTACGAGATATCGTATATCTTAACTAATCTGTAAGAATCAGATTGTACGATTCCAACATTTACTTTAGAGGCTAAACTAGGGATTTTTTTTCTTTTTTGAGAGCTCACATTGACAATGCTTATTTTTCTAGAAAGCCACATGAGATAATACTAGGTAGTTTTGAATAGACATATGTTTTGTAGTTACACACAAGTGATCGTTGATTTGAAAAATAGAAGAAACATTTCCAGGTCCAGACTGAAAATTAAGAAGAAAAGAAATAATAAAAAAAGAAGAAAAAACCCTACTAGTCCCAGGACCTGCCAAAAGCAGAATACTTAATAATAGGTCGACACAGAATTATCAAGACTACATCATTAAGAATTGACTTAAGCTACTCTTGACTGGTGAATCCAAATGTTTATCCTAACAATCATAGGCAACTGTTTGGAAGAAATATATGAATAGGCTGTAAATGTCAGTTATAGCACATGACGAGCGTCGTGAGGTGGTACCTCAGTAATAGTTTGAGAATGCATTACATGCGGACTTACTTCACCTCGTGGTCATATATATACGCTCATGGCTCCAATTCTCCAGCTGTAAATGGTACCGTGTTATTGGTATTTTGGAGCAGAATTATTTTTCCGATACCTTTGCATCAATCGTACACATATAACATACCCATCAATGATTCCTTTTGCGATGCAAATGTCTTCCAACTTGAACGCTCAATTAGTTTGCCAGATATAAATCCTATTGAACATGTATTATTTTCGTTTGAACGTCTTCAAAGGTTTCAAGATTACTTAGAATCAGGATTAAAGAGTTGGAAATTCGTTGATTGAAATTAGGGCCGTAACTTATGAGGGGCAGGAGGGGCAACTGCCCTCCCAGGGAAGCTTCCCGCCGTTCCAGGGAGGCCCATTTTAAGACAACATTTTCTTACTCCATATACGATACGAATATGAAATTATAAATGAAGCATCAAACAGATTCACTACATTACATAAACAAAACAGCAAACAAAAGGTAAATAAAACAAAAAATGAGTCGTGGGTCCATTTCAGCAAAAAAAATGTCTGCTATTAGTGGGCCTAGAAATAATATTTATTCGCATGGCTTTGAGGTTTGTCAATATTGTCCCCTTAATTAATTTGTCATATATGGAAAGGGCCCAGGGGCGTAACTAACGGCCCTGCAGACCTTGCCATAAGCGAGGACCCACAGGCTCCTTGGGCCCATAAAGAGTAAGTGAAAGAAAGAAAAGGGGGACCAAGAATTAGAAAAATAACTTTTTCTAGGGGGTCCAAATACACATATTAACGCTTGCCCCCACAGAAAAAAAAACTAAGTTACCGCGCTGATTGAAATTGATTGTCCCATGTCAGCATCGCGACTATATGAGACTTGATTCAAACTACTACTTTGGTTTGTATCCGATGCAACCATACAAGTACCAGCACAGGGGATCGAAATATTGCCTGGACACACAGTACATTCAGTCAGTGTATCTTAAGATGTGTTTGCTCCTCGTTGGAGAAAACAATTTTCCTTTCCACCGGTTACACTGTGCGACTGATTAAACAAGCGGCGCTTGAACCGTTAAGCCTAAGTCACGCAACCAGTACCACAACCAATCACTGTGTGAAACTTACTATGGTTCTATACAAGTTGCTTATGTAGATATGGAACAATTTATGGAGTACCAGTAGCCACTAATGTCAAATTTCTATAAAGACAGATTTGATTTTTGTAGTAACTGGGCTGCTATTCGAAGCGTTCCCAAATCGTTTTTATTGCTCATGCGTTCGCTTGGAATATGCTTACCATGTATTTAAATATGGATGGCTAATCACAATGCGCTACAAACGCGAAAGCAATAAAAATGCCCAGAAAATGTCGAGCGCATTTGGTGCTTCAGAACAATAGACAACCTGTATTTTAAAACTGTATTTTAAGGAAGAAGAAAAAAAGGAAATATGTGTTACCAGGCAAGGGGATTTTTAGCAAGAAACAGATGCTTGGAAGATGCTTTGTGCGGAGTATTAGAACTCTGCTATTATAGACCTAGACCTGGCAAAAAAGACTTGGAAACCCTGACTGGCTCACAATATGATTTATAACTCTGGCGAAAGTAAAATTACCGAGTAGCCACCTAGGTCGCGTCCGCTGCGGGGGGTAATGTATCAAAAACGCGTTCTCGAATAGCCTAACCCTTTAATGTTTATTTTCCCTAATACCTTGTTCAAGGGGATTTAAACCCCAAATCCCTCTTGTGTACGCCATTGCTAATAGCACATACTCCAATAAGGTGGTTCCACAGTACAAGCTAAATTACAGGTGACAAATTTATGGTGTCCAACTTCTGAGATTTTGTGATAGGAAGATGGCACATTGATAAACGAAAAAAAAAAATCTTTTGCAAATAGCAGTATAAATGAAGTATTTCTCTAATCTCCTAGCTCAAACATCAAGTTGGCACGGTTACTATATATATATATATATATATATATATATATATATATATATATATATATATGTATACACATGTGTGTGTGTACGTGCGTGTAGAGAAAGCTGTTATCTACGAGCGAGAACTCTAGATAATACAATATGGTTCGAAGAGTCCAAGAGTCCACACGATGCACGAGGGAGAAAAAGAAATGTTATCAGCAAATGTCTGAACACTCGACTTGTGTTTTGTTTCATCTTAGTTCAAACTAGATAAATTTTTCAAGAGCTAATAACTTCCCCTCTTCAACCCGCCACACTCCATATGCTGTAGGATGGTGATAATATTTTCTCTTTATATATATGTGTCATGTGATTATCTATAGCAGTGGTTTTCAACCGCCGGTCCGCGACATTATTTTTGTTTCGAGTCAACAGCAGTTTAATGCTTTCTACTTTGCCAGTTCCCAATATATCTCCCCCGTTTGTCGGTCTGTAACTATCAAAAGATTGAAAACCACTAATATATAGGACAATAGAGAGAGAAAGAGAGAGAAGAATTAAAGTTTGATGTGATGTTAAAACAGCAACATTTCGTCTGCAGCAGTGATGCCAACTCGAGAGAAATTTCACCTATTGACGTATTGACGGAAAATCAGGCCACATTTTTGCTTATGCGGGGAAAAAGGCAGTGGTAGAAGTGAGGCGGTATGCGATGGTATGCCATACCGCCTCTGGGTTTTGCGTGATGAAAGCATACCGTCTCTGGTTTTTCATTGATTAAAACATACCGTCACTAGAAAGTAGATGCGAAATACTTTTATATGTCTATTTTTATACACAGTAAGTGACGACTAGCTTTTCACGTAAAAAAGGTTTTATTTCTTATGTGGAAATAATTTCTAAGTTGACAACACCGACATTTTTGTTATCTTTTTCCTACCTTTTGTTTTTAAAATGAGATGTCTTCAAAGAAGTTCACCAGGTTTATAATCTGATGTGCCATATTGATGTGCCATGTTTCTTTGTTGCTCTGTATGTGTTTTCTTGCCTTAATGCATATAAATGACGCATTTGACCATGGGCGGATTTAGGAGTTGTCTACTGTGGAGGCGGACCTTCCGGGGGTTTGGAATACCCCGCAGTCAAGTGTGGGAACAGGGAATTTTCGCGTAGGAAATTGTTAATAATTTTAATCTTAAAATCCTCATTCAGTTTTTGAGCATTTTCGTGTATAATTATGTTTTTTTTTTCTTCAGAAAGTTGTTGAAGGGGGTTCAAAGTCTCTCCATATCCCCCCTCGTTACCACAAAGAAGCTCTCCAATGGTTTTTAATCATTATGTAAATAGAAATACAATCTTTTAGGCAGCATACCCTCACTGCATTTCAACATTTATATAGCCGGTATGTCGGGCCAAAATCGTAATAAATCATACCGCCTCTGCTTTTTTTCCACTTCGAACACTGGAACTTTTTAAAAAGCTGAAAAACGAGGACATTTTTAATGTTCTCGAAGAAAAAAAATATAATTCAGTTGCAAAATTGCAGAACAAATAGATAGGAATTGGACTCGATTGATTAACTTGGATTATGTCGAACCATCTAAGACATTTTTTTTTTTTTTTTTTTTTTTTACTCTTAGTTCTATTTCTTCATTTTACTCCATCAAAACCCCTTTTCTATGTAATTTTGAATCTTTTCCTCAGGTAGACTATAGTATCAACAGACACCGAGTCTAGGGTTACGAACTTTGGAAAATAAATAATAATAATAATAATAATAAAAAAACGGCACCTCCTTAAAATTCCCTGTGATATAGGTCTAAGTGTGAAGTATATATGTTCGGACTCATTCATGGGAAAGAAATGTACTATGCATAGCATAGCAGCATATCCTGCATATCCTGTATTCTGCATATCATTAGTACATTCATTAATAAGCATAACAGATACTTTGTGCTATAAATGAAAAACTGAAATCGGCATTGATCATTTTATTCTATTCACCAGTAACTGCCGCTTCTTTAAAATTATCGCAATATTAATCTTTACGTGATAATTTTGGATTTGGAAAATGCAATTTATTCTTTAAACTTATGCTTCAACTACAGGAAATTGCTTTAAGAAGTCCTTTTTCACTCTCAATAAATGTATAGGGGCCTAAAATTCTTTACAAGTAAATTTCAAATTTTCCCTAATACAGTCCCTGTTATTTCTTTAAAATTATTTAAACAGATGAACAAAATATATATTAATCGTTGATAGATAGTGAAAGGTGACAGTTTTGGATTTACAGAGTGAAAGTTCCTTTTAAAAATCTACACTTCAAACTAGATTAAACTGTTTCGAACTAGATACAAATTAGAAAAAAACCGGCCATAAAGAGCTGGTAAGAAGTTTGTACCAGTCACCGGCTTTAATCAAAATAACAGCAATATTTCCGGCCAGGACGGTGAAAAACCGGCCAGTTGGCAATCCTAGCCGAGTCTCAAGCATACAGGAAAAGAAACAAACCAAATTCTACAAATATAGAAAATGTGTACCGGTATATGACTAAAATCTAAGGCGAAAAATATTAAAAAGAACGCTTTCCTTTTAAAAAATAATGAACAAAATAAAACAACCCATAATAAAAAGTAAAAAAGAAATAATTATAATTTCTAGAAAACTATGTTTTTTTTTTTAAAAAAAAATCTATTTATGCATGACTAAAAGTAAGTATAGGGAAGGCTCTCACATTCAACCAATTTATAATACCCTCTATAAGTGTATGAAAACGTCCTCCACCAGGCTTTCCTCGGGGTTCTCCCGTTTCCTCTCACTTCCTTCATTCCACCATTTCATTCATTTCTCATAATCAGCCTAACTGGCATAAGCGTGGGACGTAAAACTCAAAAATTTCGTTTCATTTTTTTTAGTCATGCTTAGATATTTCTTTGGAAAATATTTTTTTCTAGAAAACAGAATTATTTTTCACTTTTTAGTACGATTTTATTTAGGCCTACTATTTTGAAAAGGAAAAAATGCATTTATTAAATAAAAAACAAACTTATTTTATTTTATTTTTCAAAAGTGAGGTACTTCGAATAAATGGTCGAAATCATACCACTTTCGTGAAGAGTGGGAACACTATTTCTTTCCTGTGATGCAACGCTTATAATGCTCTCACAAATTAAGACAATAAGAAAAGCATTATTCTACTGCACAAAAAAAAAAAAAAAAAAAAAAAAGTAACAACTCCGATTTTCTTCCTAAAACTGAATTAAGAAAACAACTAAAAGTGGCATTTAAGGGCGGTGCAAATGGTAATTGCAGATAGGTAGGTAGTCAAAGATTTCACACAGATTTCGGTCATGACCTTTCCATGTCGGTCAAATACTGTCTTAGCACCAGGTATTATATTTTTTGTTGAAACAAAAATCATTGAGTATAAACATTTCTTGGTAACTTCGAAAATAGAAATTAAAAGACATGATAAAACTTACGAAAAACTGCCATAAAATAATTACACTTATACAAATAATGATCAAATTATTAACACACAATTTTTCATAAATTCATAGTTAGTGGTAGATGGTATTGCTGCAAAAATGGGGGTGAATTTTTAGTGCCGCTACCTTTCAAACTTTTCTTGCAGATCTATGCATCGGAGCATGTTCGAAATCCGCCGTTGAGGGAAAGGTGGTATACTTTGGTCACGATTATACTTTTAGACATAATCAAGGTAATCGTGTTTGTATGCTATAATTGCATCTGCTATTTTTAGTTCTCTCAGGTGCTGCTGTAACCAGCAGCGTACTGGAGTCTAGAAGGCAAAACCAATGTCGTTCAAACAACTTCTTTGAGTTGGGAAATACCCTCTATTTCCTCATGTCAAGTTGAACGAAGTTTCCAATAGGGATTTACGTCATTTCTTTATGGTAATTATTATTCTCATATCTTCTGCTTATGATCACATAAACTGGTCTAGCGTCTAGCGTGGGTGGCTTTGGTGCACAAGGGTTCCCGGATTGGATTCCCGCTGGGAGAGTATGGACACACCTACTTTAAACCGTGGGTCCCATCATTCTATATAGCCTCACTGCTGACAAGTGATGTAAATACAAATCACATCAGTGATCAATTACCAAGAAGGATTAAAAATTATTTTGGTGATAGAAACGTTAGTTAATGGGCAGCTACTATATATTAACACTACAAAGAAACTATGGACAATTGAAGGAGAGTAAAGTTACTGTATATGCACAAATAGAAATTCACAGTGCAAGTACAAACTGAGTGTAATATAGCAACGTTGGTACCTTCGTCACTTTTGTCTATTAAGACCGCATCTGGCAGAAGAGAGAGTGAAACCCTCTAGTAGCAGAATATAATATGCACGTCTTGATTTCACAATTGTTCACCAATAAAAGAATGAATTTCCAATCACTGATGTCCAACTCTCGACTACCGAAATAAAGTATTCCTTACACCCATCAACTTTAATATATATAAATTTCTTTATCACTAGAAATATATAAGAATTTTGTAGTCAGTCGGTAAAGAAAAGAAAAAAATAGATGGGCGTAAAACTAATAGTTTTGAGTGATTGTACCTAGGTATGACTGGAAATTATAATGCCTAATTTCCGTACCAAGAGTGATTTAATATGAAATCCCCAAAAGAGAGAATCGTTTTAAAACTTTTATAAGGGAAAAGCGTGTATGGTATACAAACTTTTCCCTCATATCTATTCCATCTATCGATACAAAACTTGGTACACACATTTCTTATCTCCTATATAGTATTTTTCAAGATACATTTGAATTGTGTGCTTTTACCCGGGGCCACTCCAGAGGGATCCAGAGTTGATGAGAGGGATTTCTAGAGGGAATTTTCCCAACATTCTCCCAATTTTCCCTGTTCAAGTAGGTTAGAGGTCCCAATACATGGCACCTCTGGGAAGCCTGTTTTATGCTGAAGAGAATGAACTAAAAACTATGATTTTTCAATGAACAGTATTGATGCAATAACTATTTCACTGCGAGTCTACGATAGTGTTAATGGACCACAGGGACTTACTTCATTTGTCATAGCACCTAATTTTTTGTGCACGAACATATCCTTTTTATGTCTATCTAATGGACTAGGCTTGATTCGGATGTCCGAGATGACAGGTTTATGTCCGTTCCTTGTAAGTTTACATTCAATTTGAATCACATTAAATCTCACCGAGGATCGAGGCCTGGGTTTCTTGAGAGAACAAAAAGAGATGTTAAGTATTTAGCCAAGAGAGAGCCTTTTGAAAAAGTAATGAGAACCGGTTAATGTGGTTTAGCAGTCTAAGTGTTGTGTAAGAGATGAGACGACGAATAAGGTTTTTTCGTCTCGTCTCGATTTTCGAAAAAAAAAAAAAAAAAGAACTCGTCCCGTCTCGTGTCGAAACATTTCTGATATCGTTTTGTAAGTTAATGTACAAAATTTATGCACTGATTTCTTTCTTTAATTTCTTCTGGAATTTATCAGAATCCTTCCGCGTCACGAGAGGTTCATGAGGAATGTGATATATAATATTTAAACCATATTTATTATTGGAGTATATTGTGTAATGACTTGCTTATCTTTAAACCCATTGATAAATGCTTTTTACTTTGTTCGTATAATTACTTTGTCAATTTATAGTTTTTATACAATGAATTATATAATACTAAAACAATGTTTGAAATTTAAGATTTCGATAACGTGACGGAGCAAGCAGCCTCGATGCTGACGTCCCCAATAAACCTCAATCAATCAATCAAGACTTGGGTGAACTAGTGTTGAAAGGGCTTATCCGATATGCCATAAGGACCAAACTGTGTCACGAGATGAGGTCAAAAGTCACGTTGCGTGCTACATCGAGTCTGCAGATTCCAAATCAAGATGTAAGATATTTCAAGCATGTAACCTCTTCATGACTCGCCCTGGCCTGGGTAATTCGCAGAAGATGTACATACTTTATTATTATTATTATTATTATTATTATTATTATTATTATTATTATTATTATTATTATTATTATTGATTTTACTCAAACAACTTGAATTTGGCAATCTATATTTACCTTAGGTGCTATGGATAGTTTTAAAGTACTTCATTATGTCTAGTTTTTGAGATAAGTTTGACGGTTTACTTTTTTTTTTTTTATTGATTTTCCATTGACATTAATGTTAATGTTTCGTGCTTTTTGACTACGTTCCATCCATTTTAGTACGTACAATTTGCTTTGGAAATATAGAATCTACATTGCCTCTTCTACATTTAAACTGAATTTCAGCCATCTCTCTCTTTTGGTTTTTGAGGTAAGTGAAGGACATGTCTTTCATTGACTTTCCATTGCCATTAATGCTAAAGTTTCGTGCTTTTTGACTACGTTCTATCCATTTTAGGACAATTTGAATTTGGAATATAGAAACTACATCGTCTCTTCTACATATGAGCTGAATGTCAGACATCTCCCCCAAAATTTGTTCACATCATTGCAATTGAATAGAATGTTTCTTGTCTGGAAAATGAAAAGAGAAGTGGTATGTTTTTCATGTTGTATCGAATTTGAAAATATCATCTCATTTTCGAGACGAAACGAGTGGCTTCTTGTGTCGCAGGTAACACTAGTCTAAGGCACGAGACTAGTGATTGCACGACCAACCTGTCGAAAGTTTAAATCCCACTGAGTACTTAGATGTTGTAGCACTATATTGTCCTTTAACCATTAATTTCAATATCATTGTTCATTTCTTATAGTCTGCTGTAGCTGAAAGGTAAGAATCATGGGAGATAAAATATAAAAATAAATAACTAAGATTTGTTCGCGTTCTTATTTTCAAACAAGTTGCACATCACGACTAAAATTTCAAGATGTCCTCTATTTCCTAATATGAACAAATTGTATGAATGTTGACAAGAATGATTTTTCAAAAAAACTCTCCATATTTCCTGTAGTGCTTTTTGTAATTGGCATGACGCCGAAACAGTTGCAAGAATGAGGTCATTGGTTATCAACTATATATGAGAGAATTCGAAAGCATTGAGGTATTAAAATAAAAGAAGGAAAGAAGTTTCGAGACATTTGCTATCATTTTAATTAAATTTACCACCGCCTCGTTAATGACGCACGGAATACAAAATACACAAAGTCCTTTGTATTCTGATAGAACATTTCTTGTAAAAAAATAAATATTTTTAATTTCTTGAACTTTATATTACATTAACGAATTGACTGAAAGTAAATATGATAAATTGCCAATTAATTTACATATTAAAACAGAAGAACTTTTTATGTATTTAAATAAAAAAAATACTGTACGACCATCTGATAGTAGTATTTACGTAAAAGGAGAATGGAAAATTCCATTTATTATTAATTTTATATAATGAATTGGCTTTAAAAGCAGCCAGCCACCTGCCATATAGTATACAAAGAACTTTTATCTGCTCATTGACTTTAGTGTGTTTTCATGTGATAAATAATTGGTTTCAGACAACCTTAATGTTGTTTTGATTGTGCAAGGCCAAGAAAAAAAAATAGATTCATTCATAATTTAGTCCATTTTAAGAAAAGTGAATTTTTAATACATGGATTTTAAAAGCAATATTGACTTCCACTTTTCATTTCATTTATTTATTTATTAAGAGTATGTCTGACTAGAATTGGATTATTACTTGTTAGATTATTATTTTATTTTGTTTCCAGTTTCTAAAATGACTTCGAAAGATAAGATAAAGCCAAAATTTGGATTCTGTAGCGGTATCGTATATAGCAGGTGGCATACAAGTAGTCTTTAATACTTCCAAATTGAACTATCAACCGAAACTATTCATAGCTTTTGAACAAGGAATCATAACGAACCAAAATCAAATACTTATTAGGACTCAGGATGGAGAAGGGGAGGGGGAGATGCACTGGCGTCTCTGGCATGTAAAATTTGAGGGGGACATCGAAGAAAGTGATTAAAATGGTGCTACCTAGCCCAACCTATTTATTATCTTCGATTCCATTTGTTACCTTTCTGCTTACCTTCACGGATCCCCTAAGGTATATCAAGAACTCTGATATAATCGTTCCACAGCCTGAATAATATATTCCAAATAAATATGATGATTATTATTATTTATTTATTTATTTATTTGTTATTCTGTCGTTAGTAAATAAATTAAATTAGATTGAAATATTTAATATTTTGTATTCAAAATATTGGGGGAGACGCGACCTCCTCGTCCCCCCGCCAGAGACGCCTATGGAGAGATGAGTATACTCTGCAAGATTTCATTCAACAAAGAATTATAGTTTCGGTTTTTGGTTTGTAACGTGTACCTAATAATTAATTATCTTTATTCTTTTCTTTTCTTTTCTTTTCTTTCTTTTCTTTCTTTCTTTCTTTCTTTCTTTCTTTCTTTTTTGAGGATAGCACTCGGCTAAGTGGTAGAGTTATCAACTCTAGGCAAAGGGTCTATCGTTCGATCTAAGCCCTTGGTAGTTTGCTGTATACAATATTGTGTGCATGTTTTTTTCTGGGGGGGGGGGAACTTCCACCCATGTTCTTATTTCAGTTATTCTTCCATAGTCATTCACTTTCATTAATCACCCGTTTCATTTAATTCACATCTAGGGCATAAACGTGAGACATAAAACTACAGATATTGTTTCATTTTCTATTTATCTTTTTTCAAAAATAAATCGAAGAACGAGAAAAGAAAGATTATTTTGATTTTTTAAAAATGATATCTATGGCTCTATGAGACAAAACCTGCTCAATATCGTTTTCAGGACCAACAGGGATTTCAAGAAAATCGTGAACCTTTTCGTTGGCGGCCCTAGTACCCCTTCTAATTGTCACAGGGACATGAACAATACCTCATTGAAAAATCCTATGGGGCACAGATTCCAACAAGGTAACTTTTGTGCTTCCCGTGTTTAACTCGTAAAAGAAGAAGAAGAAAGTAAAAAAGTCAGGAAAAATATACTTTTTCAAAGTTTGCGGGGCTATAGCAACACTGTTATTTGACGTACGCAAGGAAAAATGTTCTCACGTATACGCCAGACATTGGTAACTATTGTACAAAAACATGAAGGGCATAGGTGCAATAGCAATGGAGAAAAAATTCGAAACATTGTACCTACGTGAATCATCCTGTATACAGAAAATATATATCAGAAAGTTTCATTCTTCCTGAAGAGTAGACACCTAAATCACCTCTTTAGGTTAATTAGGAACTGAGCTACAGAGGTTTAAACTGCTGGCCCAACCCTTGGGCCGTTGGTCCTGAAAAGGGATCGAAATTGGAACCAGTGCGAGGTTTCTTTCCCTCTTTTTTAAAAGATAGAATCACTATCGAATAGTGTTGCTCACGAAACTATTTGTGTTTAATATCTGAAAATTATGTAAGTAGCATTAACAGGATCCTTTAAATGTCTTTTAAAAAATATTCCATTTGCTAATCGTTATAGAAACAGAACACAAAAGTGCATCTAGCTGTCACTTCTTAATAATCCTTAAAAACCATGTGCGCTTTATTTATAACATTTACCACCATACAGAGACAAGACGAGGCGATAAGTAAGGTTTCTCCTCTCATCTCGCAAATTTTGAAGAAATCTCGTCTCATTTCGATTTTTGAGAAATGCTTCCTTGTCTCCTCTCAAATTTCGAAGAATTATTTCTTGTTTCGACTTGATTCTGTAAATGCTTTTCTTTCTCGTTTTGAAAATTTATACCTATGTATAAATTATACGCCCTCATTTCTTTCTTGATTTCATCTACTGCGACAAAACATTTAAACAACATTTATTATTGAAGTATGTTGTATAACAACTTGCATTATTGTAAACATAAACAAGTGTAATATTTTATCGTTTACTAGAAACAAAAATCAAATAGAATTTAATCATTCAATGAATCAGATCTTACTAAATAGATTAAATTCAGTCAAAGATATTGGAGTTATATTTCATACGAAACTAACATTTAATAACCATATAGCGAACATAGTTAATGAACCTCTCAAGATATTAGAGTTCATAATTAGGACTGGAAAGGAGTTTAACAATATTACCACACTAACAAAAATGTATTACTCCTATGTCCGATCAAAACTGGAATATACAGCTGTGTAATCTGGAACCTATCACAACAGCAATACCGACACCAACTGGGAAAAGTCCAATCCAAATTTATCAAATACTTAGTATACAAGAGTACTGGAATCTATCCATCTTACGAAAACTATCTTACATTGATAGACAAAATCTGAATCCTTACACTAGAACAAAGGCGAAATGTAATAGATCTGATTTTTCTCCGTAAAATAGTACAAAATGAGTTTAATTGTACGGATCTGATATCGACAACTAAATTTTCATGTCCCGACACTTAAAACTGGTACTGATAACTCTAGCCTGTTCTATTGCAAAAAAAGCAAGGACCAACGTATTATGGAAATCACCAATCTGGAGATTATATACTTCTTATAACAAAATTTGTATCGAACACAAAGAAATTGACTTAAGAAAACGATTGTAAATTTCTTTTGTAATATATACACCAACACAATAATTGGGCTTATGCCTGTTGTGTTGATGACAAATAAATAAATATTTAAACGTTGACAAATGCTCTTAATTTTGTTCATATAAATACTTTCTTAATGCATAATTGCATAATTTTTGTACTATGAATCATGTCACACTAAAACAGTGTTTGAGATCTAGGACGTGGATGAACTAGCGTTGCCCATGAAATTCATCGAATTCTTCGTGTCGTCTCGGAAACGAGACTAAAATTGTTGCTTCTTGTCTAGTTTCAAATTAGAAAACGAGAGTCTACTTTCGCTTTCGAGACGAGACAAAAAAAAAAAATCGTCGTCTAATGGGTAACACTTACATCAAGGTTAGCACCTGGAACCACGCACACAGAAATCATACACGTGAAACACTTGGACACAGACATGGACAGAGAAAGAAAACTGAAAACGTGTTATTGAACATTGCTATATACTACCAAGAAACAAACGAAGAATTCAGAAATAAGTACACTCATGTCCAAAATTATTGTCGCATGTCTATAAATATGTTGTTCTAGGAATATAATTTGATAACGAATTCGCCCGGTATTTCTTACAATGTTAGGATGTGTATAATCGGCAAAGACATGTATGTGGCAAATTTCATGTCAAAAGAGCAGTAAATAAGAACAATAAAACGAAAATAAAACTTTCTTGTCCATTTAGCAACATTTTGTTTTACTCATTCTAATTTTCGTATTTAAAATTCTTTTTCTATGAAATTTACCAGAAATATACATTTTTCGATTATACATATAGTATGAGTATTAAAAGTACCCTGCAAAATCATTATCAAATTATATTCTTACTAGAAGCCAGTCATAGATATTCGACAATCATTTTGGACGTGAGTGTACATATTGATTAAAAGTTGCTTCTTTATCTTTTTTTTTTTTGGTAGAGATATCAAAGATAAAAAAGAAAAAAAGAGGAAGGAAAAAACAGGTAAACTTTTGAAACAAGGCATTACGTTAATAAATAAGACTGACACACTAAACGTGTGAAAACCCCGTGATGCTTGTATTTGGTAAATGTCATAGATTAGTAATCTAAACAGACTACAAGACCATGTGTACAGATCCACCTTACAAATTACTGTAATTGCCTCAAAAGGTTCGTAAGAGAAGAGAAAGGAGATACAGAAGCAGAACTAATAATTCATTGCTTCCATTTAAGAAAGAGAGAAGAAACTGGTTTTTATCTCCAGCAATAAAATGGGATGAATAATAGAATCTTCATCTATAATTACTTATCCAAAAGCAAAAGTGCAAGTGATCTCTTGAAGCTTTTGAGTGTTTTTCTTTTAAATCATGATTTTATTTAGTCTGCTATTGAAGATAATTACTATTGCCATAAATAAATCGAGTTTTATTAGAAATAGCATCTACCCACAGAATATAACCTCAGGAAAAGTACAATAAAATGACACTCTAACAAACAAACAAGCAAAAAAAATCATAACATTTTTGTTGCTAAACCTATACAAAATGAAAATGAAATTTTTCAGTTTAACGTCTCACGATTACGCCCTTTTTACGCTAAGGCAGACGATAATCAAGGCAAATGAATGATGATAGAAGAATTGGTGGAATGGGAATGTGGAAGGAAACGGGATTATCCCGAAGAAACCTACGAACACGATGTTGTCCAACGCATCTTGACCAGGGAGCGAACTAGGGTCCCCACACACTAGAGGTAAGCGTTCTGTCACTGTGCTACCATACAAAATGTCTACCCATCCTAATATAATCATTCTTATAATCCGTTTCAGTAACCCCAGACAAGTAGTTTTGAATATGTTAAATAAGCGAATGTACCATAAAATTATACTGATGCCCTTGTAACAAAAGTCAATTGAAGTAATGTCACCGCCATATTATTATTATTATTATTATTATTATTATTATTATTATTATTATTATTATTATTATTATTATTATTATTATTATTATTATTATTATTATTATTATTAATGTCTAGATTTCTGACCCTATTTCATGTAGATATACGTTAATTTTTAAATCATGAGTAGCAATCCATCAAAGACTTTCGGTAAATACGGGAACAGTGTCCTGTCGCAGCAAAGTGTTTACGAATGGATTGAAAAATTCCAAAAGTGTCGCACAAGTGTTACGCAAGACGAAGGAACCGAAGACCATCAATGGCCACAAATAATGACAACATTAAGCGTGCACCTGAGATGGTTCTGTTAGACAGACGAGTGACTATTGATGAAGTGGAATATCGTCTGGGAATTAGTCATGGTTCCTGATACACCTTCCGACCACAAAAAACCGGATCACTGCTCATTGTTCCTCTTTGGTGCAAACTTCTAATGGAGCGGCCATGATCTATCTGCAACAAAAGGAAAACAAATGCAGGAATTAGGATCAAACTTTCGTATTATGACCGCAACAGCGTAGCAATAAAATAAACGAGGACAGAGGTCAGTATCAACAATGTAAGAAGAGTTATGTCAAAATTGCAGATAATTTTTGATTTACCCTCGTATACTGTATTTTCGATTGACAAACATGAATCAAAAATAAATTTATGAAAGTTTTTAGGAAGAAGAAGAAGAAGAGCAAGAGAGAGAGAGGGCGGAAGAGGGAAAATAAATCTCAGCAATGTTTCTTTGCAGAGTTTTTCTCGAGCCAGAGTCGATGACATGGTTCCGTAACCTCTCTTCCTCGGAGTCGAGATATATTATGGTGAGAACCATCCATAAGGTGAGGGTTGGTCTTCGGTGACGGTCTGTGCATCCGCCAATTGTACTGAATTCAATTTCCAGTTGTAGTTCAGACTTAATAGTAAATTCTTCCTTCATAACCTCGGTGTTGAACAAGGACACAAAATACAAAAACCCTTTTCCTTGACATTTAAATCACGAGAAATAAGATTCTAGAAATATTATATGTTTTAGTAACAAAAAAAAGTCATATCTACAAAATTTCCGTGTACTTTTTAAAAAAATGTAGTTGGGATTTCCGTCTTCACTCGAGGGTCGATCGATGACCTGTACCAAGTTTCCTCATCATTACGTTACCTTGACCAGTGAAGGCCACAGTTAACAGATTTATTTGATTCATAATGACACAGGGAAAATTGCGTAAAGAGAATAAGAGGCTGACCAAGGAAAACACTTACATGCATAGGATCAAGTTACAGAAGTGTGCAAAAAATAAAGATTCGCTTCATTACAGGAGAAAAATGGTTTATTTAAAAAGATAGGCTTTTAACCGTTCATCATTAGGCTACAATTTATAAGGTACTTGTATATTAAATCTTCGGGACAGACTGTGGTTCTCATATTTTATCTTGGATACTCAAATATCCCTAGATCATGCTAAAGTGAAATCCGAAAATATCTCCTGGAAGCGTAACATCCTGATGAGGATATGATTTTATTTCAAAAAACTTGAATGATATGTCCACAGGAAATATTTTCAGAGATCCGTTATGAATACATAGGATGATGCAAAAATTGGTTTACTCATACACAAATTCAAGCATAATTGCAAAAGTCAATTACATTGTGGGTCCATACCAAAATTGCAAGTTTTAGTGGTATTGTTCAAACTGTTCTCCATTCGTTGCAACACTGTGTACATCGATCAGCAACAGCATAATATATAGGATGCAGTAAAGTTTTATCGTTGTCGAAGACATGACTTGATAATGGATTCCTACAGTTTATCCAAATCTGCAGGCGAAAGAGGACCCTAAGAATTCTTCCCAAAACAAAATAGCATGGTGTCAAATTCAAACAACGCGGTAGTCATTCAATGGTGCCACGCTCTCATATACAGGTGTCTCATGAGTTTTCGTTCCTTCCACTCCAACCTAATCTTCTTTAGAATTTCCATCAATAATTTCCAATTTACCCCGTCACAAACTTTTTCTAGATCAATAAACGCAACATACACTTCCTTTCCCTTTTCTATAAACCTTTCACCGTTTACTCTTAATAAAACCAATTGCATCTCTTGTCCCTTTACTCCTTCTACCTTCCTCAACAACCTTATTTATTTTACAATACAGGTTTCTGTCCAGTATTTAAAGTATATTTTTTGCTGAATGTGACATGGAAGTAACAGTTTGCCTCGCTCTGGGTTCGATTTCTTAGAAAAAGATAAGCTCCCTCATGGCTTTATGGATACCACACTTGTCTTCGATGCGAGACTCTATAGTAGTCGTAGCCATCGCTATAAATGGACTAAGAGCTATGACGTCACGAGGCTCATATGTCATAACCAGTAAGGCCATCTAATTCTATACATTGGTTACACGCTATGTATTTTTCTTTAATTTTTTTTTTCGTGTTTTAGTTCAAATTTGTAAAAATAAATAGACAAATAATGTTTCGTTTCAAGGTAGGAACCGAAAATTAGTTAAAATTGAAAGGCAAGTAATACTTAGATAAATCTAGATATAATACAAAGTTAATAATTTCAGTAGCATCTTTGATTTCAGAGCTTCATTTTCAATGCATTAAATGTAGGAGATTACATTCAATAATAAGATAGGTGTCTCTATTAATAATAAGAGAGATAAGCCATAAATAACAAATTGGTTATACATATATTAATGCACGGGAAAATAAAGAGTGAATGACACGTATGCTATATCTTGAAAGGATGACAGGTTTATTTTAGACTAATTGTATATAACCAACACCAATTAAAAGTTCTTAAACAGGCTTGGGTGCAGGTTTCAAGTAATTCATTATAAAATGGTATTTTACGGTTTTTTTTTTTTTTTTTTTAATGAGTGTATAGGAAAGAAGATTAAATGAGATATTAATTTCCGGCAACGGACTGCCTCTGCACACTGTAATCCAGTTGTATTTTATGTTTACAAGTGTAGAGTTACTAGTTTTGAAACCATCACAAGTGCTATACGGCAGCTAAAATAAGTTAGTGCTTATGAAAGATAACTGTATTAGGCATTATTTTCCAAAACTGACTGAAGAACCGAATGGGGGAAAGAAGAATATTGGCAAGGAAAGGGAATGAACATGTCATCCGGGCATCCGAATCAAACCTAGTCCATTCGATAAACATAACAAAGATATGTTCACACACGAAAAATGGTGTCGTCCCACTTGAGACATTCCTATTAGCGACAGGAACTGTTAACTGTCCTATGAGCGACCGATTCGATCTTTTAACTGCTCTATGAGTCACCGATTCGTTCATACTAAGATAATGGAAGAAGACAATGTTCTCTCTTTTTTAACTTGTTTCATGCTAATGCGATTTAGAACCTAACAAAATGTACTATGAAAAATTTCGCTCTACCTGAATTTAATACGTGAGAATGCTCTCATCAACATTAACAATATTTTATACGTTTTTCCTAATATTATATTTTTGAATTACTTTCTATGAATACACTGACTATATCAAGGGGAAAACTAACTAAATATTTAGAGTAACTCCGCCTTTGTCTATGATTCTAACATAATTAAAAATTTCATGTTAAAATGATGCGGAGCATAAGTTTAGACTGAATATGTTTATGGCATAAGAAAGAAATCAGAAAGAGATAGGGGCGCCCGAAGAAAATTTTCTAGGGAGGAGCATCTTCATGGTTGCTGTACCATGTCTGGTATATCTGGTATTTAATATACGTGGTTTGCTATATTACGTGTACGTATACATTTTCGTGAGCCAGGGGGTGATCCCTGCCTTCCCATCGGGCGCCTATGGAAAGAGGGTGTTCACCACTTGAGGATATCAAAGAAATCTAAAAAGAATGTATTCGAAGAAATTATTACACAAGTTATAAATCTCTCGCAGGACTTAACAGTTCGTCTAGTTATAAGGGATTATTTCAGATTGCTACACAACAAATTTTTATGTATAAGTCAAAACAAGGGAGGAAGACAAATTAAGCAATTAATTTACGTTTTCGTAGCTTACAATAGAGAGGAAGGTAGTTTAAAGAGTTTGTTTACCTTTTGGATTGCTTAGAGTGAACTGCATTGTAATTGGTGAGATTGGTTGAGAATAGCCAATCAGATGTAAAGGATCTCAAAAGCTTTCTTTTATCATTGACTTTCTTTTTAAATTTTATTCAGTGTCTTTGGAAGTCTAAAAAGTAGATAGTTAGCGAAACTGTTACACTTTTAAGTTTTTCAAAATAAAATATATTACTGTGCTTAGTGAGTAATTAGATTTGAATCAAATTAAGTACAGGAAACAGAGCTTTTGAAGAAAGGGGATATTACAACTAGAGTTTCAATAATTACATAGTAATATACTTTTCATGGAAATGTCCCTGTTGTCTCGCTAAGTTATTTGATATGTTTTATGTCAAATCTAACTCAAAATTAAAATAAGTTTTATTTGCACTCACTGTAAAGGGAAAATATATTTGATGAACTGTATTACTGGCACGTACATTTTTCGTAGCAAGGTTGTTCGGGCGCTAATAACGCCAGAGGCAAACATATTTCACGAGAGGGAATCATATCATCTTCCATCATCTCAATGTAAATGAATCGGTCGCTCATAGGACAGATAACAGTTCCTGTCGCTAATAGGACTGTCGCTTCTGGGACTAATTCGAAAAAATAGGTGTCATGGACAACGGAGTAAGTCCCTGGGGCCCATTAACCTTGTTAGTATAAAGAAAATCGTAGACTCGCAGCGAAATAGCTATTGCATCAACACTGTTCATTGGAAAGTCATAGTTTATAGTTCATTCTCTTCAGTATGAAACAAGCTTTTTAGAGGCGCTATGTATTGACGCCCATAAATTACCGAAACAGGGAATATTGGGAGAATGTCGGGAAAATTCCCTCCAGAAATCCCTCCCATCAACTTTGGACCCCTCTGAAAAGGCCCTGGGTAAAAGCACACAATCCAAATGTACCTCCCAAAATAATGTAGGGGTAGGAAATCAGTGTACCAAGTTTTGTATTGATAGACGGAATAGATATGATGGTAAAGCGTGTATTGTTATACAAGCTTTTCCCTCATATCTATTCCATCTATCAATGCAAAACTTGGTACACACATTTCTTGTTTCCTATAGTATTTTTCGAGATACATTTGGATTATGTGCTTTTACTCAGGGCCGCTACAGACGGAGGCCAAACTTGATGGGAGGGATTTCTGGAGGGAATTTACCCAACATTTCCCGATTTACCCTGTTCCAGTACTTTATGGGCGCCAATACATAGCACCTCTGGAAAGCTTGTTTCATACTGAAGGGAATGAACTATAAAGCATGACTTTCCAATGAACAGTGTTGATCCAATAGCTATTTCACTGCGAGTCTACGATTTTCTTTATACTAACAAGGTTAATGGGGCCCAGGGACTTACTCCGTTGTCCATGACTAGTGATGTACGGAAAATTTTCCGTTCTAAACAAATATCAGTAACAATTTCTCATTAACCATAAAATTGATTGAATTAATGTACAGAAATGTTAAAAAGTTGAGGATCGTTTAAAGAATCCGAAAATTTTCATGGCTCAGAAAATTTCCAGTACTACGTAGGAACAAGTGAAAATAATTTTATATGAATCGAAATATTTTCTGTCGTGTATGAAAAAACTAAACTTTTTGAGTCGGAAAATTTTCATCATTTTGAAGCAAAAAGTAAAACAACATTTTGTGAATCGGGAAGTTTTATTGCTCTGTAGAAACAATTGAAATAATTTTCATGGATCGGAAAATTTTCATTACGATGTAGAAACACGTGGAGAAACTTTTCATAAACAGGACAATTTGGAATATTATGTATAGTGATCTTAGATGGAAAATTTTCCATCATATTTAACTGCACATTGAGCTATAAAACTGAATTCCTAGAGGAAAGTTAGACAGCAACAAATTATAATTTTCCAATTAGCTTTCGGGAACCGGGGAATTTTCTACTATTTCGAGTTGACAAGCAAAAGTTTACATAGTGTTTCTCTCTCTTTCTCTCACTCTATGTGTGTGTGTGTGTGTGTGTGTGTGTGTGTGTGTGTAAAGTGCAGGGATCATAGATCGAGTTCGCAGAATGCAAATATCCCATCCCATTGTTTAAAATGTAACAAGAAAGCGAAAAAGACCTTTGTGAATTTATGTTATTTCCAAAAAAAAAAAAAAAAAAAATCCATTATACATATAGACCTGCCTATGTAATGAAATAACTTTATAAATGTTCCTTATGAAGATTATTTTTGTAACAGAAAATAAGAAATGCTTTGATTTTATTGTGTTTAACACTCGTAAATTAGAACTTCAATATTAAAGTTCTGTATAATCAATATCTGAGAGCAGATATTTTATATTGTAAAACTACCATTATTATGTATAAAAATGTATTAGAAATAATAACTATATTCGATAGAACGAGTACTTGTATAACACAAAAGCTATATATTTTCTATTTTGTAAATTAAAATGAAATTACTTGCTGCTTTTAGAACGCAGCATGGACGTACGGAAATGCATACATAATACAACCATGGAGATGCTCCCCCCCCTAGAAAATTTTCTTCGGACACTACTGGAACGCAGCGCTAATAGCGCAGCTTTTTACGTTTCTTTTATTATTTTATTGAAAAAACAACTACACAAGTCAGATTGCTTATTAGTTACATTTTACTTTCTCTTTTGAATGAAAATATGATTATTATTATTATTATTATTATTATTATTATTATTATTATTATTATTATTATTATTATTATTATTATTATTACTACTATTATATTTATTTATTTATTTATTTATTTTTTTAGGAATGGACGGTATTTGTTTTCATGAGTTACTTAAGCTGGGATTTTGGGTAGTCAAAAATTTACAGTAGGTACTTTATGTTATCTCTATGTTGCAAGTATGTAAATCCAGAAAAGTAGTAAAGCTATGAGAAAACCATCTTACGCGTATTAGACTGACCAAATATGGTTTTGTGAGATCAAAGGTGAATTCTGAGGGAAGAACATATTGAAGTTATTGCAGAAATGAAAATTATTTAATTTTCTCTTCACAAAACTTTTTTCAGACAATATTTATCACCAATAAATTTTACGGATAAATAACGATGTAGAAATAAATGAAGTATGTTTTTATGAATCGGAAAATTTTCATCACTGTCCATGACACAATTTTTTTGTGTGTGAACACATCTTTGTTAAGTTTATTGAATGGACTATGTTTGATTCGGATGTCCGGATGACATGTTCATGTTCTTTCCTTGTGAGATAGATCCCAAGAAGCTTACTCCCAAGTGAACGTGGCGGAGGATCTGTTTGTTTATTTGAAGTTCATTAAGTGCTGCTGAAGTCGGGAATTTGCACTTCGTAGAAGGAACAATGAAGCAAACGAGCTATATAAATATTTTGAAGAACAATCTGCGATAAAATGCTATAGACATGGGTCTCAAAAATGACCCTATATTTATGCACGTTAACGATCCAGAACATACTGCACATAATGTCAGGAGGGAGTGCTAATGAATGTACCCAAACAACTTCACCCACATCTACAATCTCCAGACATCAATACTGACATATGGGAAGTACTTGAAAAAAAAATAGATAAAATGGAGGAATATTTCTAACGAAACAGACCTAAAAAATGTGGTATTGGAAGAATGGAACAACATTTCATTTGCAATTACAGCGAACTTGATTCCTTCCATAAGGCTTTAGGGAATCCTATAGAGTATTAATCAATTGAAAAGTAATATTATTATTATTTTCTTGAATATGTCAACTGCACGAATATTTTTTCATGTATGATTGTAGAATTATTATTATTATTATTATTATTATTATTATTATTATTATTATTATTATTATTATTATTATTATTATTATTATTATTATTATTATTATTATTATTATTATTATGTTACAGAGAGAAAATAACTTTTACGTTAATATATTTATAGATGTATAAACTAATAGGTTACACATAATTTAATTAAGAACTTTACACCCTTGATAATGAACGGTACCTAGGGTTGCCATTCGTCCCGGAAAGTCAGGGACCGTCATGAAATTGAGATCTGCGTCCCGAAAATATTTCTCGGGACGCTTAAATGTCCCGGATTTCAGCGAAGAAGGATGGAACGGAATATTATAGTTTGCTTTTTTCACAGGATTAAGTATATAATTATTTCTTCGACTTCTATGTCAATTCAAAAGTTGAAAAAAAAACAAAAAAACAAACAAACGAATACATAAAACGGATTTAATTAAGTTCACGATTTAACCACTTTGACATTGAATGAAGCATTCGCTTCGTTGGGTCAGGAAAAAAAAAAGGTTTTACGATTCAATCTTATTGTTATCTTTAGTAGTCTGTTTCAATATGCATCTTGATACATGCGAATTATTGAGTTGTTAGTTCGTTAAAAATACCAGAAAGAAAGTAAAAATTCGAGGAAAGAAGGTCTCTGAAGATAACAAACGCCACCAGAACACATTACCAATGAATTAACCGTTCTTAAATAATTATACAACACGAACAGACAAAACGTGTGAAAGGAATTATGATATCTTGAATTAGCTAAAACAGACTCCGAAAGCCACGAAACATAACAGACTCTAAGAAATTTAAAAAAAAAAAAAAATGCTTACCAGGGGAGGGTTGGTAAATCATCTGCTTACATTTGCTTAACTAGGAAGGGGAAGGTCTACTAAAATGACTAAAAAATGTGATTACGTAATACTTGAACAACTCTTTCTAATGGAAGAAAGTAAATTAGTAGGCCTATATAAAATTTCTTTTCATTTTAAGCATTTCAAAGATACTCGTAATTTAGTAGCGTATCGGATTTTCATTTTTGAAATATGGCAACCCTAACGGTATCACTGAAATTGTACGAAACCTGGAACTGTACGAATACTTTTTCTAGCCACTGTACACTCATTTTTACCTTGACAGAACAGAACATGGCAAAAATAAAACAAAAGCAGTTAAGAGAGAGAATATTGTTTTTATTGTTGGCAGATCTTGCATTGCACTACTTGGTACAGAAAGTGCAATCTTTTGTATAATCATAACAACAATCCAGATGCACACTAAAGTAATTATTCTCGCGTATAATGATTTCACACCTACACACGGACAGAAGGATACTTGTATTTACTCTTGTGTTAAGCAGAAAAAAAAAAACTATTTTGGAAGACAGAAGAACTAACACAAACAGTTACTATTGTGTTCATTCGATGTAAAAGTTCTATTTCGTTCTTTCTTCTTCTTCTACAGACTTCGTCGTTCTTCTACCTGTCTACGTTTTCTTCTTCTTTTCTTTTTAAAACTTTTTTTTTAAAAAACTTTTTTTTTTTAGCTTCACGGTTTTTTGAGATAGAAAATGAGAGCGTGACGCATTGAAGAACAAAACTACGTCACTGGGTTTCCTCGTATACGTGACTTACTATTTTACTCCGTGCAAGGTCGGGGTTGCTTTAAGTGAGAGAGTTCACACAACTTGATTGAAAAAAAAAAAAAAAAAGAATCGGAGATCTAACTTATTATTTCTAAAATAAAAGAAGTCCATTCAAATGGCTCACGACAACGATGAATTCTATACCTTTATAACCGAGAAAGGAGGAAAAAAGGCAAAAAGTAATTAATTAGGATCTCTTTTGAAAGTGGTTATTCCCTGGTAATTTTTCAACTGCAAATAAAGAAAATTAACTAAACGACCTTGTAACATTGGTTATATGTCCTGTTCATGTCTTCCATGCATGTATATTATGTATTAAATAAGCTGTACAGTACTAACTGAAATGTCATTCTTCGCACGGGGAGAATAGATTTGTGAGACCTATTGAACCCTCTTTCCCCCTTACTGTATGCATTTCAATGAAAATGTAATAATATAATAATCCTACCTTTCGTTTGTGTCATCCCTTTTTCACACCCCCATGCCAATGGCTTAAAAGCACTTACAGTAACTTGGACTTGGACTTAAAAGCACCGGGACTGCCACTACTCAATCTCAACAACCCCGAAAACTATCGATTGGACAGTAATATTGGATTATTTTCGACTATTTTTACATGTCACCATCTTCCTACCCCATCCCTTCTTACCTCATGCCGATAATGTGACAAAAACTTATTTCAAGCCATGGTCCACTAATTCCAAAAATATTCAACCTCGATGCAGAGGTCTAAGAGAAGTTGGCTGTCAAATATTCGTATGTTTAATTTCTTATTTATATAGAAAATATTCCCTTTTCTCGCTTAAAACGGAAATTTCAAAAACTCTGGGATATGTTTCTTTTATTTTTAATGGGGACTTTATATATCGAATTTCATCTTCCTAACTTGACGGGCTTCTGATTGAGATACTAAATTTTTCGCATAAAGTATGGTCCCGCTTGCTCCTTAGGATCATAAATTTAATCAAAATAAGACAAGAAAATCCCAGTTCGAGATATTTCATAACTATATCCAAAAAATCATTTCAATCAATTTAGCTGTGTTCCCGTGATTCGATCACACACAAGATCACTTTTTCTTTTATGTATGAGGTAGTCTAAAAAGTAGCGAGTCTTTTGAGTGCCCAAATCTCAGGGTATATCAGTCGCAGTAAGTCAGCCGATAACTTACACGTCATCTGATAACTTACATTTGAAGCTAACATATGTGCAAGAAGTGTTGGAATTCTAACAATCAGACGTAAGGTATTGTTCCTTGAAAATGAGTAAACTTTCCGCAAAACTACGTAACATTTTACGATTTTATTCCAGTAAAATAATAAATGTTGCGCTGCGAAGATCTGTGAAGAAATTTGTGCTGTTTATGGGAAAGGTACGTTATCAAAAGGTGGTTCAGTCGCTTTTGTTCTGGAAATTTCTATATTCAAGGTTCTCCACGCAGTGAGCGCGAAATCACAGCAAGACTGGCATGTAAACAGTCATAACATCGCCAAACACCTAAACATCCGCGGGGTTTGCGACACAAAACGACACATAACTTTGACATAGGAAACATTTTCAATCAGGTTCTTATTCAGTATCATTACTGTTCATTTTGAATTAATTAAATTGCACCAGCTCCCTCGTGGCTATATGGTTAGTGATTAGTGTACACGTTTTCGACATGGAAGAATCTGAGTTTTATTTCCTGCTACAGCTCTCGTAGATTTAATCCCTCGTTAAGGTTGGTGTAAAGGGAAAAGTTTTGCCGATAGATGTCATTACAATCTTCGTATCTCTCTCATGTATTTTTCACCTTTTACGAAAATTCACGATTTCTCTTATAAATTTCAACCTACAGACTTCAAATTTTTAGAAAAGGAACTTCATAACCTATTGAAAGCAACAATCATTGCCAATTTTTTATTTACAATTTTCTTCATTGTTGAAATGTCTTCATTGTTGAGATGGATATCCAAACCATTAACAATGGAACTGTTTCAACAACGAAAAAAATTCTAAACGGAAACATCGGCACGGATTGTTGCCTTTGATAGGTTATGAACTTCCTTCTCTAAAAATTTGAAGTCTGTAGGTTGAAATTTGCAAGAGAAATCGTGAATTTTCATGAAAAGTAAAAAATACATGAGAGAGAGACGAAGACCTTAGTGACATATATCGGCAAAACTTGTCCCGTTACACTAACCTTAAGCTATAGGCCTCATGTCTAATAGCCTCGATGCTGAAAGGGACTCTAAACCCCAATTCAACAAATTAAACTGAAACAATACAGTTTAAGATTCCAATTAAATCGTTACAATAGTTTTAAATCGGCAAATTGCATCGACGCAAACGACATTTATTACCGTGTCGTTTATAAATAGAATTGTTTGCGTAACTTTGAATTCTGAAACCTGTATTTACTGAGAGACGTAGGCATTTCAGTGAATTTACAGTTAATCAATCGTAGAAATACTGATACGACAAATTTATAAGAAATCACTGGCAAAATAGGAAGAACGGAAAATTATAAGGAATCAATGACAAATTTGATGGCAGAAAGTGTACGAAATATCAATACTGAGTTTTATTTTGCGAATGAATACAATAAATCACTAATAAATCACGATGCTGAACTACGATTGGGAATATTTTCACGTGAAAAACAAAAGATTCTAATGAACAGGCCAGCAACCAGAGAGGGGCTAGGGAGTGCCTGCCCCCCTAAACTTTTTGTGCTCCTGCAGACCTTAACACAAAGTGCTATTGTTAATACAAAAAACATAATTTAGCTATTTGTAAGAGAATGTTTAATGACTTGCCCCCCCTAACATGGCCTCCCAAACCTCTGTGGCTGGTTGCGGGCCTGCTAATGAAAGGCAGTGTGTTGACATTGGAGGTACGAAACACTGGCAAAAATGTTGGCATTATAATATTATCACGAATCACTGACAAAAAGTTCACATTATAATATTTGGTAGCGGTATATCTTGAAATCGGAGCAGCATAAAACTCAGGTTTGGGGCACAGAATTTTGACATGGAAAAAATTTTCAATTTATGAAGTTGGGAGTGGGGATGCCTCCTCAAATTTGTTTTTACTGTAACTAAAACATAGTTGCATCACAAAACGGTCAAAACTTTGAGATAGGAAAAAAGTTTAATTTATAAAGAGGGGGAGCGGAGCTGCTCTTTTTCCACTCAATCGGTCTAGTGCCTTGATTCGACCATTGATGTGTGGTTGTCGTTTAAAACTAAATTGTTGTAACCATAACACAATTGGATGCTATCTTTATTTTCTTAATGCGTTATTAATTGCTTAAAGTATTTAGAGAAAGTATCTAAAGAAAGAGCACCTTCTTCAAAAGATGATACCTACATACAGGAATTCATTCTACCGGGCCTCCCCCTAAATTTTTGGGCTGGCTACGGGCCTGGGTCTACACCTCCCAGTTTTTTAAGTGACAAAAATAATTTACGTATTTTTGTAAGTTTATAGTAAACTCATGATATACCTATCATAATCTGGGTTCTGGCTGCCCCCCCCCCCCAAGTTTTTACCTTCTAGATCCGTCATTGTCCACGATAGCAATTTCTGTATAACTAAATATCCTATCTCCTTAGATGTTTTTATATATATCTAGGAAAATGAAAGGTCTTAACATAAGCTATGAATGTCCATTACAAATACAGGGTGTCCAATATACAATGCAACCCAGAGTTTGGGATAGTAGAACTTTTGAACCTAAAGCAAAACACAAATAATGGTTATACCAAAATGAAGCTTTGTTCATGCATATATTTTTAAACTAGGAAACAACGATTGAAGTACACTAGGAACCACACAGTGTTTCCAGATGTAACTGAAGGTGTAAATCTTTTTTTTTTTTTTTTTTTGCAAAACATGTAAATTTACTCTTAACTCATGCGTATGGATGTTCTGTTGTTAATTTTCAATTTGTTTAGTTGGAGTAGCTTGGAAACTATGGAGCAGAAAAAAGAATTTTTCATTGAGGCCTCTGTAAGGGGGAAATAGGGAAATCGTAGTTTTCACAAATTAACATCTGAATTGGCAACATTGCTGATGTTTCAGTGCATCAAAAGGTGTGTTAAGGATCTGTCTACATTATGCAATTCCTGAAAAGAATGAAAAAGAAACTTTGAAATTATCATGATAAAACTTTTACTTACATGCACCCGGCAACACTGTTACTATCACGAAACGAGTTATCAGCTCTACAGCGATGCTAGGAGTGTCCCCGGTTTTGATTCGAACACTGATTCACGCGTTTCATCATGTTGGCAGCAACTTTACGAAGAGTAGAAATGTTAATGTTCACAATAGCACCGCGAATGTTCGATTGCAGGTCTTGTATAGTTCGAGGATTGTTCTTCTATGCCTCTTGCTTTAAGTAGCCCATAGAAATGAATAGCAGTGTTGCCGGGTACATGTAAGTAAAAGTTTTATCATGATAATTTCAAAGTTTCTTTTTCATTGTTTTCAGGAGTTGCATGCACTGAAACATCAGCAATGTTACCAATACAGAGTGTTAATTATGAAAACTACGATTTCTCTAATTCCCCCTTACAGAGGCCTCATCCGATTAGTTATGGGTGGAAATGAAAAATTCTTTTTTCTGCTCCATAGTTTCCAAACTACTCCAACTAAACAAACTGAAAATTAACCACAGAACATCCATACGTATGAGTTACGTGTCAATTTACATGTTTTGCAAAAAAAAAAAAAAAAAAAGATTTACATCTTCGGTTACATCTGGCAACATGTGTATGGTTCCTAGTGTACTTCAATCGTTGCTTTCTAGTTTAAAAATATATGCATGAACAAGGCTTCATTTTGGTATAACCATTATTTGTGTTTTGCTTTAGGTTTAAAAATTCTACTATCTCAAACTCCGGGTTGCATTGTATATTAGACACCCTGTATAAGCTAAGGTATTTCCGGTATTTTTTTTTTTTACTTGAAAAGTAAAATGTGAAATATTCTTCTTTTTCCATTCACAGATTCAATTAGTGTAGATGTGGTCGAGTTTTTCTTTCTTTCTTTTTGAATCAATAATTTTATAGTGCAGCATAAGAACTTACATTAATAAACATGCATGTCTATAGCTTACTACAAATCGAACTTTTTCTTAACAGTGTAAATTGTGGTGTCCTTCCATTGCTACTGCTACTTAGATGATACTAGGTTACCTTCTAACATACTAGCTCCCTCTTACTTCTCTGGGATAAAATTCTTATAAACATGGACCAACAAAAACACGAAAAACACTATAACCCCTTAAATAAAAATAAAAACTGGCCAAAGCAATTATTAGCAATCCGTTTTACAATTTCAGCAATATATTAGTACCTCTATCGTGTCTGATAAAAGTAATGATATATAAATAAGTGTGTGCTTTGGTTAGATTTTATTTTTATTTAAATTATAATTACTTTCAAGGCTATAATGATCAGCATTTTGATTATGATTACTTAGCAGCCTCCCATATTTGAATGTTAATCCCTTGGTAAATTATTCATTTTTTTTTTTTTTTTTAAGAACACCTCCCTTCTATACAACCGGTTTTAGTTGAAAATTTGTGTTTCACTGCATTTCATTTTTACAGTTTTACTACATATTCTATATATAGGGTATCCCATTCGAAGATAATCCTGGGGATAGGCTGGTTTAAAAAAAAGTACAAATAATAATAAAACAAAACATTCACGTCATACCTGTCTATATAAGAAATGAGGTTTTAAGTGAACGTGCTGGAAAGGTTCTCCCTGAGAGTCCAAACACGACTAAATACAACGTAGCATGTCTCTGAAGGTGACTACAAGATTCTTTGATGTTATCGTCTGAATCCAGGACCGTAATTTAGGGCTCCAGGGAAACAATTGCCTCTCCCTCTGATTTTGAGATTTATATAAAGTTTTTATCAAAAAAATAATAAAATCAGCGAAAAACATGAAAAATTACATAAGAGGTCTTGTCTGCCTGATCTCACACCGGATGTCATCTCACGACCTCATCTCGTTGGTAGTAATCAGACGTCAGTTCCTGATCATCTAACTGACTCACAAACTCTCGGAAGTTAAACGAAGTTCTTAAAATATTTACAATATCTAATAGATATTATTGGAGATACCTTCGAGAGGGACATCTGACATAATCAGAATAGCTACCTACTATTTTAACATCTTCATTCACCTATAACGATGATAAAGGCACATGTATCAGGGTAAGGCCTATGATAAAATAACGGTGGAATACTTCTTTCTCTTCATAGTCAAAACAAATGTATTAATTAAAAAAAAAAGTTGTGGAATACCATATACACTAGTTCCGTTTAACCGAATTCGATTAGGCCGATGGTACTTCGGTTGAACGAAAATTTGGTTAAACCGTAATAAAGGACTTTTTTTTTTTTTTTTTTTTTGATACACAGTACTGTCTGTATATTTGATATATTTTCAGCATGAAAACACGTTGTTTGTAACATATGGTCCCTTTAAAAGTGAATATTGCTAAACTAAAGCTATAGAACTAAAACAACAAAGTTTAATTCATTTTTTTAAGTAAAGGCTTTTTTAATAATTCGGTTAACCCGCAAATTCGATTAATCGGGATTCGGTTAAAACGAACTGTAGTGTATATTCAGAATAGGTAGTATATTACGCGTGCAAAAAAAAAAAAAAAAAAAAAAAAAAACTTAATTTACGAAGCAATGTTTTTGTGATGGTCTTTATTTTTCTTCGTTTTTTTGGGAGCTAAGGGATTTGTTTGGCTTGCCAACATGATTTATTTTTTTCGTTGTATCACGTTTTGGTATTTTTATAGAAATGGAATGCTGAAAGAACAAGCTGTATGTTTGCTTTAATGACTGGGTGTGCCAATCAAGATGCGAGAAAGAGAGAGGAATAATATATATACGAGTATAAAGAAATCTCTGAAAATGATCTCTGTTGGTGTCACCCGGAGGGCAAAAACTTTCACTTGGGAGAGTGTGTCTCTATATTGAGACATAGAAGCATCTTGGAAGAATAAATATCACACCTTTATATACCTATATGCTGTATGCTGTATGCATATGCTCAAATGTGTTTGTACAGCAAAACACGCTTATATGGTGAATAGTAAATAATTTCATTTGCATACCAAATTACCATTACAATTGTCTAAAGCTGTATCCACACTTCGAGATTATAATTTATGGCTGTTGCTAGTAGAGAAAATGAATGTTATAGAGGTGAAATAACTTGACAATAATGTGCCAAAGATGGCCACTTTGGCCTAACCTTACTCAATTTCATCCTCACGCCATCAAACCATCACATAGGCTCCCGAAAGGAGGGACCGCCCCCCTGGCTCACGAAAATGTATATGTAATATAGCAAATCACATATATTAAATACCAGATAGCAATCATAGAGATGGGCACCCCTAGAAAATTTTCTTCGGGCTCCCCTGATCCATCACGCTCAGTCGACTTCACATTCACATCATTCCTCACACTCACAACATCATTTTGATATCGTGTTCACTCGACCTCATGCTCACATCACCAGTCTTACATCACACTCGCAACATCATTCCAAAATCACGTTCACATTCACACTCTACCTCACAGCACACTTACAATATCATTTCGACATAACGTTCACTCAACTTCACTCTCACTTGGTGAGGTTGAGGTTGAAGCAGAGTGAGCGTGATTTTCAAAGTCGTTAGCGCCGAGTTCATAGGTTGAGTTTGGACACTGTCCGTAATGTCATCATCTGTCTTGCTTTCCTTGTCTTCGTTCACAGTAGCATTGCAAATGTAATTGTAATATCCTTCTCTAGAAGCTTGTTTGTGATACCCTAAACCATAAATGTGAATCTTTTGTTAGTCATGAATGTATGTATTCTGCCATTATTGGAAGATCACTGGCCGCAAATATAGAAATTTCCATGTCTCATGATCTTATACTATCAACAACTTATCTTATACTACATTCGCTATGTCGCACTTTACTTCGTAGTATCTACAATTCGGCTTAAACTTCTTGTCATCTGGCGAAAAGCAATGTCGTCGATTGACTTCTATATGAAGAAACAAACTTAATAAAATAAGAACCACTATACGTAGAGTTGTGCTTTTTTTTCTTCTATTTGTTTAGAAATAATTTTCATTTCTCCTAAACATATGCTAACCATCTACTATGAAAGACATTTTTGTGTATACAGTATTTTTGTATAGTGTCAAAAATGGCACGAAACACGAGTTTAATAGTTAAATAGTATTACTTAAATAATTCAAGTCTAAAACATTAAATCGTGTAATGCTATTTAACGAAGGTTTAATTTTGGACCTTATTATTTATCTCATCTAATTACAAGAAGAGATTAAATACCCAGAATGCACTATGTACTCAGATGTTGTTAAATTGTATAGGAAACAGGATACGATTACAATGTATTAAATTGCAAGGCCTATATTCAAACTGTATTTATTATTGAAGTACATTGTGCAATGACCTGCGTACCTTCCATTGTACTTACAATCATTTTATCAATTTATAGTTTTAATCTATGAGTCATGTAACTCTGAAACGATGTTTTAAATTTAAGTCTGAGGTAAATTAGTTTTGAAATATCGCGGTTCGGTGCGATTTCCAAGACAAGAATTACCATGTTTCTAGGCTAGACATGTGCCATTTAGGTGTCCCAGCTACTTTTTAGGTACACGACACTTGGCACATATGATATTCATATGCTAAGTATGTATTTCAGCTACCTAGTTTTAGATACTTATTACACCTAATTGATATTTGCAACTATGTACCATAAATATAGCATTTATATACCTGGCTCAGTTTCGCACTTTAACAGTCATTTGTTTTTATGTCGCACCTTGGAACATCTGTCATGTTCTAGGTACGTCCTGTTTTAGATATCCCTAGCCGCACAAGGCATGCGCCATTTAGGTGTTCTAAATTCATCTCCCACATTTGATGCGTTTGTTGCTTCTTATTCTAAGCGATTGTGTACTAGAAGCAATAAACGCATCAACTTCATTAGATAGCAACTGTCGCCGATCATTTGAAAGTTAATATGGAAGAACCATGAAATAAAGTAAATAGATACTCGTTATTTTGTTATAAAATTACATGGCGAGTAGATTTTATCTGATTCCAAACGGTTATCGTCGAATATACGTGCTTAAAGGAGCACTGATTAGCCAAATTCAAAATACCTCATCAATTTATCCCTCTGCAAGCGGCATTGCCTTCGTGGTCAAGGCGGAAGAGCACGTGACTAGTAAACTAAAGGTTGGTGGTTCGCGCCCACCTGAAGATACATTTTTTTACTTGTTTAATGTGCGTTTTAGACTCACCTTAATGTAAACACATTACGCATATAGGCGATTTAACATATTTTGGGGGAGTAATTTTGTGGTTCATTGACACTTACGGCATGGGGAACATATCTAGAACATGCTAGGCACGTTCCCCAGGTACATGTCAAGCATGTGCCTAGGAGCGGACATAGACTGTGACTATCACTTGCCATCCATGTTATTTCTCTCTCAGAGGTACATAAGGCACATAGACCTACTGGACACATTCTCATGCACCTGTGGGAACATGATAGGCATATGCCTGCTATAATTGTGCTGTTAGGAAAAGTGGGCATTATTAAATTATTTCCTTAGTAAGTATGATTTTATTTGTTTCAATGGAAATATCCTCTAACATAAGAAACTAAAAATGTAAACGGATGTTTTGATAAGTTGGTTTTGGTTAATCTATTGTAGGAATATTTCCTAATTTTTCTTGTTAACCTAAAGAACCTATGCAGGAAATTTACCTAAACCGAATATGTAAGTTTCCATGAAACTAAGTTACTGTAAAAAATGAGATACACAAAAGAATTTTGTAATATTCTGTAGAAATAAGTGTAACTTCTGATCAATGTTAAGGCTACTGCCTACTTTGTAACCATGAAAGGAAACAGCATTTGGAGGGAACGGAGATTGAAGAGTGTAAAAGACAAAATTGTTGTAATCACCACAGAGTCACGGATATCCTGTAAAATAATATACACAGAATTTTCCGCAATACCATTTTGTTTCTGGGATCACAAAAATTACGTTCTTAAACTTTATGACTTATTTTATCATTTTACAAGCGGAAATAATGCACTTCGAAGAAATCTTATTCAGCAAACTGAAAGGAAATAAAAATCTTACAAATCCAATAGGTTTTTAAAAAAATATATACAGGGTGTTACAAAAATGTGTCACCATATTTTAGGAACAGATTTCTCACATCAAAATCAGAAAAAATGTTCAGATGGTCCTATGCTCAAAAGTGGATAGTTTCAGAGTTATAGGGTGCCAAAATCGTGAAAAAAGTGAACTTTAAAAGTTCATAACTCCACTACTATGGGACCTATCGTAGTCGGGTCAAGACATCACTGAGGGACTGGTATGTGAACTATCCAAACAACCATGTTTAAGAATGGTCCAGTACTTTCACATCAATGTTTAGAGAGGTAGGTGGAGAGTGATCAAATACCTCCAAACAGCCTCTCTAAAAGTGAATGTGCAAGTATCGGAGGTTCTGAAAGATAGATATTTGGATAGTTCACATACTAGTTCCTTAGTGATGTCTTGACCCAACTAAGATCGGTCCTATAGTAGTGGAACTACGAACCTTTAAAGTTTATTTTTTTTCACGTTTTCGGCACCCTATAACTACGAAATTATACATTTCAGGTCCATATGATTTTTTCTTACTTTGATGTGAGGAATCTTGCCTGTATATCCAATAGAAGAAGATAAATTGATAGTTCTTAGTTTTACTGTGCACAATGGTGGTCATTCCTTTGAATCCAGAATATCAAATTTCAACGCCAAATGATGTTTATACTTGTTCTGATAGGAAGAGATAGTTCTTTTCTTGTTACATGTTTTCTATTTTAAATTTATTATTTTAGCTTTTTCGAGATTTGTTATACTTCTTGTAGACACATTCTTTTTTGTTTTATTTTAATATTCTACCGAAATTATTTTCGATTTCCAGTTTTTAAGACGTCAAATTTTTATATTTTATTTAAATATAAATATGGGGGGAAGTTTCTGTCTTTAGGCTTATCGTGACGGGAACATATAGCCACGCCTCCGATGTCCCCATTAAACCTCAATCAACAATAACTATTGAACGGTAAACTAAGAAAGAATGATAGAATTTCCCAACAAATCATACCCAAACACGATCATTGTTCTAATTTTACCCCTTATGATATGATCAGGGTTCGAACTCATGAATCTATTGAGCAGAGACGAGAAAACTATCATTGAATCACTCGAATTGCCTTATTCAATCTATGTTTGGATTTCTGTCTGATTACAATCGGTTCTAGCATAACTTTGCTTTTCAGACAAAACTAATCAGATTTAAATTGATTCTATTGAATGAGCGTTATTAAAATGTTGTAAAGACATTTTAAATGCTAATTTGATTGATAAAAATCATATTTACATTCACTTATTGTTAAAGAGTTCATTTTACGGTTTTAACCTGTATTAACTATGCTATACATATTGTTTTATCGGAAGGACTGAGTTTGTCTTGCCTTGTTCAGTTAATTGTACTACACGCCAGACCGTAAAATAGGCAGCAATTAGTAATGTGTATTTTCCATTACAACTTAATAGTCAGTAATATTAATATTCTTGATCATTGAACACTTAATTATACAGATAATTAACGCATGAATGTGCACCAAAAGCATGAATATTTCTATCAAATGGTAATCTATTAATCGGTAGGTATTATAATTTGAACATTAACTACAGTATTCAGAGGTTTCAAATAATCTATGTACTGGTATGCTGTTTTAAACAAAGTGGAGAAGCAGTGATATGTTTGCTGTCATAGTCGACTGAATTCCACAATATTATTATCGTATGACGAAAAAAGTATACATTACTAAGAATCGATAGCTCTCATTGAGCTGAATAAAATGAAATGGTGTAAGTGTAAACCCTCATGCGTAGTTTTCGAAAAAATCCAGAAAAGTGATTTTTTAAACCTAAAAGCTGATATACAAGTTCGCCACATATTAAGATAAAATTTATATTGAAGCATACTATCATCAAGCCTTTCATTATGGCACGGGCAAAACGACAATACACATTACGGTTAATGACATGTAGCCCAAAATTATTATTAACTCTTCAAATGTAGCCCAAAATTATGATTAACTCTCGAGATATAGCTCAAAATTATGATTAATTCTCAAATGTAGTCCAAATTATGATTTACTCTTGAGATATAGCCCAAAATTATGATTAACTCTTCAAATGTAGCCCAAATTATGATTAACTCTTGAGATATGGCCCAAAATTATGATTAACGCTTCAAATATAGGCCAAAATTATGATTAACTCTTCAAATATAGGCCAAAATTATAATTAACTCTTCAGACATAACCCAAAATTATAATTAACTATTCAAATATAGGCCAAAATTATGATTTAACTCTTCAAATATAGCCCAAAATTATGGTTAACTCTTCATATATAGCCCAAATTATGATTAACTCTTCAAATATAACCCAACACTATGATTAACTCTTAAACTTCAATTTTAGTCTCACTATAACATTATGCAAAGATGAGACATATAGCATCAACAGATAGCGTTGAGAAGTATGTCGTTAGTTACTAGTAATTTTATTTTATTGGAATACATTGTTTATTTGGTATATGTACTATATATATAAAAATATGCTGTAAACTAGATTATGTCTATGATTTATATTCTCCTAAGGGCACACATATTCCTAATAGTCTCAGACATATTCCTAAAACTGCCGCAGATACATCTAACTCTTAGCTGTGACATATATATTCTTTATAGTGACACACATACTCCTAAGAGTATCACTCATACTTCTAACAGTGATACACACATTCCTAACAGTGAAAAGCATATTCCTAAAAGTGACACAAATACTCATAAGTCTCATACATTCTCCTAATAGTAACACATGTACTCCTAATAGTGACAGTTATATTCCTAAAAGTGACGCAGATATCTATAACAGTGACATGCATACTCTTAACAATGACACAATACACACTTCCTAACAGTGTGACACACACTTCTAATAGTGACACACACATTCTTCACAGAGACAGACATATTCCTAAAAGCAATACAGATACCCATAAGTCACATACATACTCCTAACAGTGACATAGATACTCCTAACAGTGATACATATACCTGTATTCTCAGTGTGCGAATTAAATAATCTATATTGGGGGGGATAAAATTAGGCCAAAAGACATAGTCTGAAGGTTCAAATTTCAAAATGAGACAATAAATGCCTTACCCCCCCATATATATATATATATATATATATATATATATATATATATATATATATATATATATGTGTGTGTGTGTGTGTGTGTGTGACATCTGTAATAAATAAGAGATTTATTAATTTAATAAATCTACCGACAATAACTATGCACATATATATTGTCTGACACACACACCCCACTAAACCTTTCTGAACGTGTTTTAATGTTGTACTCACTCTTGTCCCCGTAGCTCTCTAAGGTTTATTTAGTTAATAATTTGGCTCGAGCGATAGCCATGATCACAAGCATATGTTAATTTTTTCACTCATATTGAAAGCTTCCACTTTGCATTAATACATACAGGTTGCGAAAAGAAACCTACTTCAGTCTTGTGAAAACCACTAAAATTATCAGTTAAACCGGACATTTTTTTTTTTTTCAAGAAAATTAGATATTAGCCTATCAAATAAGAAATGGATTGTTGCTGGTCCCGATTTCTCACATCAAGGTCAAATCGAAGGCCAAATATTTAAAATCTCTCAATTCAAATTTCGAGCTTGTGCTTCTACTTCCCGCTAAAGCTGTGCTCATCACGACTTTTTTCTCTCCAAATATCGATTCCGTGATGGGCACGGAAAGTCAACACTTAAGAATTACTTTACTGTTAGGTTGAAGATGAGTTGATTCACTATGGGCTAAGTTATTCAAATAAAGTAAAACATTACACTGAAGTTTTTCAGATAACATTAATTGCGTGGACAGCAAATCGTACAGCGAAAAGATGGAAAAATGAAGGGTTAACTTTAAAAAAAAAAAAAAAAAAAAAAAAAAAAAAAAAAAAAAAAAAAAAAAAACCGCTCCAGTTGAAATGCTTATACAGACACGGACAATGACACGGAGAACAAGTCGTATTAACAAATGCTGAAACAAATCTTGAATTAATCGCTTATTCACCTCAAAATCACCTTCATTAACATGTCTGCTCACTAGGAGCGTATCCCCCAGCGTGTACATTAACATATACTTACGAGAGAATACCTATATCTCAGATTTTGAGTACAGTTTCAAAAGTTCATTTCCGTAAACTGTAAAAGCAGTGATTACTATGCTAATTATCACAAATTAAATGCAACTTTTGAGTTGCATACACACAACCTACTAGGGAATGAAGACCATGTGCTAACAAAGAGTACACTGGAAAATGAAATAACATGTTATAACAAAAATTAAAATAAGATGATAATCGATACAAATATAGAGGATGAATATGACATATCCGAACTTCGCCAAGTATGGTAGAAGAAGCTATTTGTTTACTTCTTCTTGGCCAACCGCTAAGAACATTTATAAATCTATATGTGACTTTGTTATACACAATTAGTACATTCAAATTCACAAACGATGACGAACTGAAGGGTACGAAGGTACAGTTGCAAGTAACAACCGTAGTCATAATAATATAGTTCTACTAAACAACGTTGAAAATAGTGGGTAATTAGGTGGTAAGTAGAAATGACCAAAACTGAACAGTTTACATCGATCATTTCGAAATACAGCTAGAAGATTAAATTTACAAGAAATAACAAAAATCAGTGAAATTTGGAGTTATACTAAGCATAGTTTGAGGGGGAAAGCGAGCATCCCCGGTGGGGATACTTCAGCTGTTTTCTTTGGGGGGGAACAAAATGTGATTGAGGGGGAAAATCCCCCTCATCCCCCTCGGTAATTCGCACCCTGTGTATTCTAAGAATGACACACATACTCCTAACAGTGACAGGTGTATTCCCAAAAGTGACGCAGATACCTCTAACAGTGACATGCATAATCCTAACCGTGACACAGATACTCCTAACAGTGACAGGTATATAGTATTTCTATAAATGATTCAGATATTCATAACAGTGACATATACGTATACTTCCAACACTGATACACATACTGCTAGTAAATCAAGCTTAATATTTATGTAGTCAACCTTAGTCAGGTTTTTATTTAAGGGAAAAACTAGAATAGAACCCGTCACCACGATCATTAGTTACTCTACCGAGGAGATGAAATTCTCTACCTGTTGATATACTGTATTTGATTTGATGAGATTCTATTGTCATATCGTTAGAGAAAACCAAGTGAGAAATGCAATAATTACCAGATTCATTGTTTGCACTATGGAGCTTAAAAAAAGTATTGTGTTTAGTAGACTCGTTTATATTTCCTTCTTACAGGTGGTCATAAGTCTTCGTTTCCTCAATTATAACCAATGTAAACATGAATTACTCGAGTTCTCATCCAAACATTTGGAAGATACAAAATTTAAGTACAGGGCAAATAAAAAAAAAAGTTTAGAATCAATGGAAGAGTAGAGAAATTAAAAAAACTACGAGATGGCTCTAGTGAGCCCCGCGAACATAAAGAAGTAACAACAGTTTCTTCTGTGGCTTATAAATAGTTTTTTGAATCCATTACTTAGGAATTGCTTCTTTATATATATATATATATATATATATATATATATATATATATATATATATATATATGAGAGAGAGAGAGAGAATAATATTTATATGTGTGCAGACTAGAGGCCTGCACGGGCCGGGCCAGGCCCGAGGCCCGAAGCCCGGCCCGGCCCGTGGGCCGGGCTTGGGCGGGCCGACTCTGCTATTTCTTTGGGCCGGACCGGGCTTGGGCGGGCCGACACTGTTATTTCTTTGGGACGGGCTGGGGCCGATCAATTGCAATTCTTTAACAATTATTGACTTTCGTTAAACGATAATTGGAATAAAGCCAAACGTTGAAGAAGTGTGCCCGTGAAAAATGTTACAAAGAATGCACTAGCTATTTACAGTTTCTGTTGCTTAGCGGCTCCATTTTCACTATAGAGGATTGCAGGCATTATGCGGTAAATTAAGCTCTGACCTTGACCTTCACTGAACTCAAAATATAACAAGAAGGGGTGGGAATATTTCGCCTGTTCGCTAAACAATATTGCCACCTTCACTTTATGCTAAAAATGAATTAAGTTAGATTTTTGTTACAGGGAATGGAGTTTTTGTTCTCTCGATGACAGGCAAACTTCTAGGAGGCAATGGTATCATTCGGGAGGCAAGCGTCAGGTTGTGAACCAGGGTTTAGAAACTGTTTCTGAGGGTTAGGTCAAATTTAGTACTAAATTTTGAGAAAGATTGGGGCTCGAGCTAATTTTTTAAAAAAATTATCGGGCCGGGGTCGGGCCAAAAGCTTTTAAAATTTATCGGGCCCGGGCCGGGCTTGGGCCAAGAATTTTAAAAAGTTATCGGGCCGGGCCGGGCTCGGGCCGAAAATCTCCAAAATTTTCGGGCCCGGGCTGGGCCGGGCCTAGGTACGTTCGGGCTGGATTGGGCTCGGGCCGAAAAATTCGGCCCGTGCAGGTCTCTAGTGCAGACATGAATATAAATACGATACTTCCGATCGACTGTTCAATCAATCGATCATTAATAGCTGTGACGTACCAGACGTCAGAACAGCTGCTTTTTGGAATTCCTTCCTGTTCCTCATCCTGGGTGCTTCTCCACGCCATTTCTTTGAGCACTGTAGTCCAGACTGATCTAGCCAAGGGTCTCCAGTGCTACGGATCTGGTAGGAGTCTCACTCCCCCTTGAGTACTATCCAAACGGGTACTCTCACCTGCATCATTCATTTCTCATTATATCGTCAGACACAGCTTTTTTCTTTATCCTGGGCTTTTGCCCATCGGCTTGTTCAATACTATGGCGGACTCTGGCAAGACAACCGGCTCTAAGACTAACGGCAAACATTCTAATCTCCCACACGTCGTAGCCGGACCATCCGTTCGTGCCACCAAGGCAGAACCACGGACGGACTCTTGCGCTACAAATAGACGACAGCGGAAAACCTCACAAGCATCTACAACTTCTGTTGTTTCTACCAGCTCAGTTCGATCTCGATCTCCTCAGGAGAGACAGAGCTATGCCGCCCGCCTCGCTTCACCTCCAGCAAAAAAGCAGCATTTGCTTTCAGATTCAGATACTGATACAGACGAAATTATCATTGCCGATCCACCTCACGAGCAATCTTCTAATGCATCCAACTCAATCTACTCTATGCTATTAACTAATTTCGACACAAAGTTTTCCAACGCAAAATTTGTTGCTCTTCAGCTACGAAAGTATCTACCACGAGCAGCCATCTCTGAAATAGTTCACACGCGAAATGGTATCATCCTCAAGACTACCGATTCATCTTTGTTTTCCACTATTCGGAACAAAGTCCCTGTTGACATTTTCGGCAAAAATGCTCAATTAACATCATTACAAGACAACCATTGTAAACAGGCACCTCCTCCTAGGCGTACGCCCTTGCTCTCAGTGGTCATTCGAGGAGTAGATCCTTCATACACTGATGAGGAAATCTTAGAGGAATTGAAATTCGAAGGGCATACAATCACCAAAACCATCCGGATCAAGAACGATCGAGGCCCTACCTATATGGTTCGTGTGTTGACCTCCCACCAGGAAACGATTGACGATCTGCTAGCGAACGGAGCCGTTATCTATCAGATCAAACACCGAGTGGAACCATCTCGTTCCTCACCACCATTGCCAGTGCGTTGCGAGAAATGTCAAGAGTATAACACGCATCCTACTGCTGAATGTCGCAACACACATAAATGTGGTTATTGCTCTGGACCGCACTCTACACGTGCTTGTACGAATCTAAACTCTCCTCCGAAATGCCCTACTTGTCAAGAACAACATCCTGCATACAGTTATAGATGTAAAGGCAAACCTGAACCACAAAAGGATCATTCCGAGCTTGTCGTTCCACTTCGTACTCCTGAGCAACCTATCACTCATCATCATCCATCAGACTCTCCAATCACTCGCAATCAACTACTGACGTTCTTCACTTTGGCAATGCAAAACATTCAACCCTTTCAACGACCACACATACTTCAACAGATCATTCAAGCAGCCAAATCTACATTCAATATCAATTTTACTGCCACCTATTCTGGGAACACAGTCCATTTTCATACTTCCATACCTGATACTTCCAACCATGGCTCTGGTGTTCTTATATCTTAACATCCGTTCTCTTCGACAAAACAAAGTGCTCTTCGAAACATTACTCATGGAAGAACATGCCAGCGCTTTTCCGCTGAACGAAACATTTCTAATACCCTCTATAACATGTCGCATACCCGGATATTCCTTGTTACGCGATGACTTCAAATTACCAGCTCAACGTGCCCATGGTGGTACGGCCATTGGTTTCCTTCATAAGATTCTTCACCGCCGCCACATCTGCAATACTCCTCATCTTCCAGAATACGTTATCATATCACTCTATTTTAGAAACCTCACTGTCACTGTTGCAACAATCTACATACGGCCTGATCATCCATTACCTACCGCATTTGTTCAATTCATTTCCGACAACTTCAACCATTATATCATTATGGCAGACTTTAATATGCACAGCCGGACAGAGCAGGACAGAACGAACTTCAGAAATTTCATCACCACTCATACCACTGGGATTATTCACGATCTTCCCAAACCAACTCGCCCCATATCAAATACAACGCCAGACATAGTCATCACGTCGGCAAATCTTGCCTCACGCAGCCTCATAGAAGTTTTAGATCTCCTTGGCAGCGACCATGTCCCAATCAAACTCTCTATCAACACTCACAGCTCAAACACACATCAAACCCAACCTACTCTTTCCACAAGCCTTCGCTTCGATAAAGCAAACTGGGACAGATACAAGAGTCATCTTTCCACTTCCACCGCTCATCTTACAGCGCCCTCAACAGAGGACGATATGTACGCTGCCATAGACGCAATTACATCTTCCATCCAGAAAGCCAGTACTTTGTCCATACCTACCAGTACCTCTAGACCATATCAACCCAACTTACCGCCTCATTACCTCACAATGATAACACGTTCACGTCAGTTTTATCGTGAGTATACTCTCACTCAAAATCCAGAATCATTGCGTCACCACAAACAGTTACAACGCACAGTACGTAACTACATACGTGCTTATAAACTTCGATGTTGGGTAAAAACTTGTAACAAAATCTCAGACACTAATCATCCTTCCAAGTACTGGAAACGATTCAATGCGCTGTGTGGCAAATACACCAGGACGCCATATCCACTTTTAATCCAAAACTCACCTGCACAAGACGATGTAGAAAAAGCAAACGCTTTTGCTGACAATCTACAACGCATATTCACAACACAACCTCCTGAGCATGCATCTCATCCTGTCGAAAAGATCAATCTCGCTGCTTACCAGTTACAACCCAGCATAATTCACTCTCTTCCGCTTGACACACCATTAGCTTCTCCTATTACTGTAGACGATATCAGAACCGTAGTTACCCGGAAACGTAATTCTGCATCTGGTTTTGACAACATCACGTATCGCCATATCAAGGAAAGTCCTATCTCCTTACTAACCCTTCTAGCTACGATTTACACTTTTATTCTTCGCACTGGGTATTAGCCAACCACCTGGAAAATGTCGAAAACCCTGATGTTTCCAAAGCCAAACAAGCCATTGGACGATGTTTCCTCATATCGTCCCATACAGCTCACATCCACATTCAGTAAAATCCTGGAACGAATCTTGGTCAAACGCCTTCATCAATATCTCGCCGAACACCACATACTTCCTATTTATCAAGCCGGATTCCGACCTGCTTTCTCCATCAATGATCAACTGCTACGTCTGTCTAGTTTGATCACTAATCATTATAATTCTATCAAACCGTCTTGTCTCGTTTTGTTCGATTTAGAAAAAGCATTTGACAAGGTCTGGCATCTGGGTCTCATTTACAAACTTATTCGCCTTCATATTCCTATCCTTTATATTCGAATCATTTACAATTTTCTGACTGGCCGACTTGCATATGTTTCTATCAACAATAAGTTATCTCATCCCACTTTTCTCCTCTCTGGTGTTCCACAAGGTTCGGCATTATCTCCACTTCTGTACCTTCTGTTTGTCACCGATATGCCTCCACTTCCGGACAAAGTGCACATATTTCAATACGCTGACGATACTGCCTTTCTTGCACTGGGTAATACCATGCAACAAATTAATACGCTTCTACAGACAGCTATAGACAATTTCTGTCTCTGGTGCACGAAGTGGCATCTTCACATTAACGCTTTAAAAACACAAGCGGTCGTATTTCTACCACCCAAAAAGTCAACTAGAATTCGCCGCAACCCAAATAGACTAAACATTCAGGTTGACCAGATTCCCATACAAGCCAGTAAGACAGCAACATATCTAGGTGTAACATTCGATCGACATCTAACTTGGAAGCAGCATCTGGCATCAATTACTTGTAAAGCATACAATCGTTTAAATTTACTAAAACGTTTAACTGGCACTACTTGGGGTTTAAAACCAGCCACTGTTTTCACTACTTATAAAGCATTTCTCCGCCCAACTCTCACACACGGCCACACTGCCTGGGTATCTGCCCCAACCAGATTTTACCACAAACTCCTAATACTTGAACGTCATGCCTTCCGAATTGCACATAGAATCAAATTACCCAGCCCTACCCAACATCTTTACAGTCTTATCACATTCCCTACATTGCAGTACCATATCGAAAAACTCAGACTTACTTATCTTACTAAACGTTACCACGATCATCATCGTCTTCTTATAGATACCATGCACCATTTAGCAGTTCATCCCACGCCTTCTCGATATATGCATACGCCACTATCATTATTATTCACCCTGTATTGTTACACACTGCCACCGAATCACCCAGACTTAAACCTCCTCGATGATTTCCATACTCATTTTCATCACCCATTCATAACTCCATCTACTGCACAGTGATTCTCCTCTCACTAATATGGGCTCCCCTTGTCCACATCATAGCCTAGAGCCGCCCCTAGGCAAGAAGATGCTCTCATTTCTCTATTTAACATTTCCTATGTGTTGTGGCGTGTTTTGCACCTCATCTCATCTCTCACCTCCATCGTCATACAAATCGCTACTATTTTGGTCTAGTGTTTAAATTATTTCCTTCTGCATCTGACTAATAACTCTCATTATCTCTAAACCATCGCTTCTTGATTTATCATCCTGTTTCTATGTGTTTTACATTTTTCTTCTCATACTACCTACATTATATCTTATGTATATGTTATCTTTGTATTATTTTGTATGTCTACCAACCCAAATGTTAAGGCTGCAAAAGCCTTAAGTCCTATGTTTATTTATAGATTACTAAATAAAGATAAGTTGATATCTACCTTCCCATAGACCATCCTTCATACATCCAATACCCATTGTCCATAAAATTCCCTTCCCTAAAAGAGGGCGTAAACCTCTAACAGGGTGCTAGCCGCTGGCTAGCTTGCAAAATAAATAAATAAATAAATAAATAAATAAATAAATAAATAAATAAATAAATAAATAAATAAATACCATTAATAAAGTATTTAATTCTTATCTCTTTATATATTGCTTCAATGTTGGTGATATTATTACCAATTACGACTACTGAAATCTTGATAAAATATCAATAGTTATTTAAATTTGGCATCAAAAGTTCAGTAAGATGAACCCGTAGGATTTAACTAACTTAATGCTGCATTCTACACACCATATTCTTCATAATTAATATCAATCAAGTTTACAAATTATAGCTACGTATATACTACATTAACACAGGTTTTCCAGTAACAAAAATCCAATTGGGCAGTTTGATTTCTTCCTCAACGTAATTTGTATTGTTAGAGTAAAGCCTTGTAGCATAACAAATGTTTTTCACAGTTATTATAGATCTCGAGAATAGAAACACAACGATTAAAAAAAATCGTTATCTGACTTTCGGAACGTGAGATAATCTCATATTTTTTAAGTACCGGTAACAATAAAGTTACTGCAAAATTGCAGTTATTTCAAGTTTCGTTTTTTTTTTTTTATCCCATTGTGATCCTCTCATCGAGATGTTTAATAACTGTGGAAAATAATTTTGATACCACAACTCTTTTCAAGTGAAAACACCCAAAAATGCAAGTATCTCATGTTCCGAAAGTGGGCCCATGTTTTTAAAATCATTATGTTCTTCTCATTGAGATCTATAATTGTGAAAAACATTTTTGAAGCAACACTAAAAAACGCAACACTAAAAAACGCAACACTTCTCAGGTAAAATAAATTAAAAGTATTAAAAAACTGCAATTTTTTTCAAGTGAAAGTAAAAGTACTAAAAAAATTGCTATTATTTGAAGTATTAAGGGATTGCGATTATCTGAAATTCTGGAAGTCGAATCGCTTTTTTTTTTTTTGTACGATTGTGTTCTATAATAACTATGAAAAAAATATTTTTAATCTTATGAGGCTTCTCAAATAAAAATAAAAGTGAAAGTACCAAAGAGTTGAGATTATATGCAGTTTCGAAAGTCAGATCACATTTTTTTTTTGGTATTATCATGTTCCCCTCATCGATATCTATGATACGTATGACAAATATTTTTGGTGTTCAATGCTTCTTCAAGTGAAAATACCAAAGAATTGTGATTATCTGAAATTCCGAAAGTCGGATCAGAATTTTTTTGTACCATTATGTTCTTATAATCGAAATCTGTAATAATCATGGAAAACATTTGTGATACCACAAAGCTTCATAAGCATCACCCCACTAGTTACTGTTAAATATAGTAATTGTGAAGATTACTTTCAAAACGTCTCTTGTCCATCCGACAACATTTTTTGTAGATGATAAAAAAATAATAATTATTTCAAAAAAATTACTAAATGCTGGAAGATTTAGCGTAGGAATTCTTTAAGCCTTTATAAAATAAGCCTTCATTTTATAAACAAATTCCATGATTCAAGTCACAAGTAACAAATAATAAAGGTAATTAATTTGTACAAGAGTTATTTTGAAACTAAAGAATGGACAAGGAACGTTTTGAAAGCATATATCGGACAAGAGACACTTGAAGGAAAGTATAAAAAAATGAAACCGTTTATTTTCTTCCCTTTAATATTGGGTGCATTTGTAGGTCGTACACCAATACTCACTGAATTTTATTCAAAACTGAATTAAGACAATGGAATATAAAAATCATTACGTTAATACGTAAGGTACAGAAATCTACATTACAATAATAAGTGCACAAAGTCAACAAACCGAAATGTATCCTTGCTATACATTATCGTTATCTTCCATGACGCCAACTGTAAGCTCATCGTCTGTTGTTTTGCATTGAATAACCTCTCTGTAGAAATGCAGGTGATTTTCCATTCAATTTGCACCGAAATGTGATATTAGTAGTTTTGTAAATTCATTAAGTTTATGTTGTCTGACAGGACCTTGTCTGATCTCAGACTGCCTGAACTTGCGTTGTTCACACTAGAGTTCAGTAATTTCTTGGTCATGTAAACACCAATATTGTATGACGGTTCACCTCTGTCCATAACTGGTTCCTCTGGAGTTTTACTACCTCTTCACAGAAGAAAACTTGAAGTGCCATTGATCTGGTTTCTTTATTTTCTTTTTCCAGTGCTACTTGTTTTCAGTCATACAGTGCGCACTCCTCAAACATCTTCACTACAATCCCATGATTTTGAAACACTTCTACGTATTCATCTGCCTTTACAATAATATATCAGCATTTAAATTCGATCTCTTCTCCAAAAAACAAACTTGGGTGGAAGGAAAGAATGTTGTGGAATTGAAAAAAAAATCTCCACATGGGTTGGAGCACACTCAGCCAATAAGACAGTATATTACCATGGCTGAATTCTTGCTTTGATCACAGCACCCATCTGCGAAGAGTCGAATTTTAGACATATCCTGAAAAGCCGTGTGCTACAGACGATGATACACTACTGATGAAGTCTGGGATGACCCTTTCCCCGTGTCAGCTTCTGTCCAATAGTAAAATAAATACCACTATTTCAGGCGTTTGTATAAATGTCTATATGGTAAATATTTATCTTTATTGTGTAAAGGCAAAATTCGGTACACTTTCACAACTTTTCCAAAATAATAATTAAAGAGTGCCATAACAGCAGCGTCGCACCCACAAGGGAGTACAAAGGGTACGGATCCTCCAACCTTCGTAACTACTTTCAAGTACTATACTTTATTTTGATCTGTAACGGGCAGATTTACATGAGATCTACCCAATCCGGATCCCTCCAATCTTTCGACATTGGACCCTCCCCGAACAAAAATATTGGTGTGCGCGTCTGGATAACCAGCATTCATAACCAATATATATATGAGGGTAATTTAATTTTTCTATTATTGAATGCAAAATTTGGGAACTTTTATACGACTTTTGCCAAACAATCGAAAAGTGTTCATAACTTGCGAAAACCTATTAGTATCACTCATCATTTTTTTTCACTCAGAAGAACAAGAGGAGTTTGTGCTGAAAGGTTACTTGAATTTTTCTTTTATTGAATGCAAAGTTTGAGACTCTTTTCAATTTTTTTCTGCAAAAATAACCTGAAAAGTATTTATAAATTGTAAATAAATAAATAAATAAATATTACTACTGCATATCAAAATATTTTGATACGAGAGAGCAAGTGGAGGTTGCAATTCGAGGGCAAGTACACTATTGTTGTTTTGAAAGCAAAATTTGGAATGTTCTCATGACTTTAGCAAAAATAATAGTCAGAAAATGTTCATAACTAATGAATAATAATAATTTATCAGAACTTCTTATCACATATCTTCTTGGGACACGTGTGTTCAACAGAAGCCTATACTGCAAAGTTTAATTGAATTCTTATTGTAACACGTACAATATGGTATGCACTGCATTGATATTGTCACAAAAAGATCAAAAACACTAGACAGTGAGCCAAAACATTATTTTTAGGGCTATAGTATAATAAAATTGCCTAACAAGATAAAAAGAATTTAGTTTTAAGTGAGATAACTTTGTTATTGGCTTTGCAAGTACATACGTATCGTGACTCTTCTATCTCTATGTAAAGGAATGAACTCTGAGGAAGATTTCTGTTTGATAAACAACAAACAGTCTGAAAAGCGGCAGCGATGAAAAACACTGTTTAGCGTGGGAGTAAAAATTACCGTAGATGAAGCGAAAGTAGTGAAAGTGAAAAGCTGATGACTCAAGGACTAGGAGAATGCCTGTTTTCAGAGAGAGTGAAAGTGAGAAAAATGAAGAATGTATTAAATGCTTACCACACAATCTACAGTTTTCCTAACGGACTCCTAAGTACAGAAAATGTTTCTCGATCTTTGGTATTGCTTTTCCTAAAATTAGGGACAAGCAATCCGCTTGAAATATTTTGTTTGTTTGCAATCTTTATGGTTCTTTTCACCATCGACGCTAATAAGAGATGAACTATAGCTGAACGTAGGATCCAAACTATAAATACTGTGCATTTAAACTGATAGGCAAATATTACATTCATAAATACGTATATAATTATACTATAATAGCTGAAGGAAGTAACACAATAGTTTGTCAATAAGATAAATTAGACTTGAGCTTCGTCAGTTGCTGTCAATGAAACTAGCGCTGCCCACGAGACTAGATTTAGGGCTGTCTCGTCTCGAAAAATGTATCTGCTTCTATTGGAAGATCTCTCATATCTAGGGATGCTCACGAGACAAGATTTGAAGCTATCTTGTCTCGAAAATGTGCTGTAAAAGTGATGGATATCTCGAGAGGAAAGATGTATATTGCTCTATTGGAAGAGCTGTGTTTCGACTTGAATTTTGTCAGGAAAATTCTGTCTCGTCTCGTGCGCATCCCTACTCGCATCTGTCTAGTCTCGTATTTCATCTTGTGGGCAACAATAATTGAAATAGATTTGTTGACACGAATAAACCTGAAATCTCGGAATTTCGAATACAGAAAATTAAGATTGAAATTTTCTAAAGTAGAAAGAACAGTAGTCGCCATTTTCCAGATACTCATTTATGTTCCAACATGACTGCACTTAAGATAAATCTACTTAGAGGGGGGTGCGGTGGCTCAGTGATAGAGCGTTCATCTTCGGTGCTTGGGGTCTCTGGTTCGATCCCAGCCCGCGCCGTACAGTGGGGCGAAAACGCAAAAAGCTGGCCAAAAGTAAAAAAACGAAAGTTAGTAATATATGAATTTTTTTTATGTAGTTGGCTAGAGTGATGTTAGAAGGGCCCAAATCCATAAATAGAATAGGGTTTTTACTTTATTCCGACTACCTGAGCCACTCTTTTAGTAGACCCTTCAGCAGGTCAACGCGTCCGTTTAAACGGTTGTAACTTTTGAACGCGTTCATAGTTTTTAAATCTGTAAAGTTTTCCTATATCGTACTGGTAAGTAGAATAAGTGTATGAATTGAAAAATTAATAATAATGATGTAATAATTTATAATTCGAATCGCAAGTCAGGCAAAATTTTCACATTGTTTATATATTTTATTAACTTAAAGCGTTGAAAACATTATGTGCATTCTCGTGCACCACGTTCATATTTTGTAGAATGGTAGTCTGAATATTAATTAATGCTGTCGACAAAAATGTAGCTGCCAAAACGTGCCAATTACGAAGCATGTTGATATTAATTATTGTTCATTTAATGTTACAGAGACAAGCCGTTGCAGTTATCATAACGGAATCAAATACCAATAATTTGTGTCATTTAAGTAATAATAGATTTCTAATAAATAAGAGCGTAAGTAACAAGTAATTGTTCATCAAAATATGTGAAAAAGTGTAAATTGTACTTTTATTTACAACGATATTTATCGGACCGTTCCTTCTGGAGAACTTTTATTTACAACAACAACTGGAGGTTTAATTCTACAGTAGTGCTTTAAAAGTTCTCCAGAAGGAACGTTCCGATAAATATCGTTGTACAGTATATTTAAAAAGTTAGGCCCGAGATATAGTGTTGTATATTTAAAAATTTACGGCCCGAGCCCGACCTAGACCAGAAGTGATATATGCTTTGTAGGCCCGAGTCAGGCCCGCGGGCCGGATCGAGTTTAAGCCTGCGGGCTCGGCCCGAGCCTGCGCAGACTTCTATATTAATGTATGTGTCTGTGATGTATCTGCAAAACCATAAACTGAACCTTGTTCGACTGTTAACAGTGTCTTCTATGAGTGCTAGATTTACGACCTTCTCCTTGTTCTTTCCGTGCAGTTTGCTGAGAATACGAACAGCAAACTGTGACCTCACAGACAATCCAGCTGGACATAAGTTCTCTAGAGGCAAGGATATTAAAAAACTATAATATTACCAAGGAGTTCATATAAAAGTATCTGAATTCATTACTACTATTTCATGGAAATCGCGACGAATGACAATTTAATCCTATTTAGCAACTGACACAGCACCTTCGCTCAGAGTACGAAATCCTGGGATAAAGAGGTGAAATTCCTACCACTTAATGTTTGGAATGATGTAAGGGCCTGGTTCGTATCTTAAGTTAATCTTCAAAATAATTCAACGCGTTTCACACTTTCTTAAATGGTTTTTAATATTTGATCATGAGAAGTGTACATAATTAACTTTTCTGCATATACACTAAAATATCTAGACCTTCATACACACACTTATTTTCTCGTCAAGATGTCTACGTATATGCAAGGTATATAAAATAACAGGTAGCCCCAGTTCGCGATTAGCGTTCTGATTGGCTCGCTGTCCGTGACGTCATGTGGAGGTATCTGTGAAGATTGTTTTCGCTTGCCTGCTTGTTACACTTCGCGTTTTATTCGTAAAACTGGATTCAAAACATAATTATGATATTCCTTGTCTTTCCAAATACAAATAATGAGTTATTTCTACTCATAGATGAGACAATATAATGTAATAAATATATAAATATCGTCAATAATGGTTAATTATCTATACAAATAAAAATGAATATAATGTTTACTCGCTAATTCATTCTAGAGCTTTGGATCGATTTTTATAATTTTTAGTACCGTACATAAGTTGACCTGGCCCTTATTACTTTGATTAAAGGCCGAATCCTAAGGGGAACTCTCCTCGACCAACTTTAACGATTTTTGGTACTTTAATGCATCCAGGACTAACTAACTTAGCCGAAATTGGTGTCCAGTCCATGCTTTTCAGGGTCACTGAAATGAATAGTGACCATCCCGCTGCCGTTTGAAAGCAAATTCATCCTCTTTGGGCGTGGGGAAGGGGTGGCATTATGGATTTTTGTCATTGCACTTTCATTGAAACGTAAATTCTAGGGGTGGAAGGAGTTCAAATACTTTCCATAAACCAATCCTCTCAATAAGAGCATTTAAAGTAGTAAAATACATAAAGCAAACATTATTCAAAATTTCAGAGATTCCGGATATGTAATAACGGGTATGTAATTAGGTTAGGTTGTGTTAGCATAGGTTAGGTTATGTTAGAAATCTAATCTACCCTAACTTAATATAACCGAATCTAACCTAACCTATTTGATTAGGTTATGTTAAGTTAGGTCAGGTTAGAAATCTAACCTAACCCGTTGTATTTAGTGTGTATTAACCAAATTGTCAGAAATCGTGACAGCAAAATATTTCCTTTACATTACTAATATTTGTTTATTACTCAATATAACACATTTTACAGTATGTATTATAGGTTACAAGTTGCACAGATATCTATAGAGTGGTATACATACATAAAAGAACCACCTTCACAGGGGAAAATTTGCAGTTATTTGTCCTACACTTTGTCCTTCCATTTATCGGAATTTAGTTTTTGTGGCTTAGCCCCCTCTCTGGACCGGCCCTTCAATTAGAAGAATATGGTAATAGTGCACTTTGATCACAACAAATGATTTTGTCACACGATGTGGCATTCGAGAAGGAATAAAATCAATGTGATTTGTACGTAACAGGTACGGTTCGGTTGAACAAGATTAGATTAGGTTAGATTAGGTAAAGTTAGATAAGGTTCGGTTCGTAATAGGTTCCTATGAATGTTCTGCTCAAATGCGCTTTGAACTTTTTGCTAGAATAATGTTTCAGATACTTAACAATACTTACGAATATCATTTAAACTAAAGAATATATGAGGGTATACATTTATATTCTCGTTGATACCCCCTTCCACTTCACTTTACGTACATAAACTCCTTAAGCTTCAGGCCCTCAGAAACAAATGTCATAAAAGTAAAATTAATATTGTTGTTACACACCTGTTTTTCAACTTGACTAGTGTCTAGTTTATTTTCCCTCATGCCAGTTTGGTATCAATAATGAAGAAAGAGCGTCAGATCTTAAACATTACTTTTGCAGGAAACTTAGAAGCTCGTTTTTTCAAACTGTTTGATAATCCTCTGGTAAAAAGTGAGCAGAACATATTCGTGCGTTTTCCTTAAAAGTGTTCTTTCGCTTACAGCGGGAAATCAATCTTCTTCGAAGTTCATCCTTTTTAGGGAATCGATTGAACATTATTTCGTTTGTATTGCTTCCTATGTTATTAGAATGAGCTACTGCACAAGTAAGATAACTTTTCCCCATTTTGAAACAGTAGTGTTATTGTTTATGCAGAATTTTACTTATTTTGAAAAATACAGCGATACCTCCACGTGACGTCACCGACCGCGAAGTATCCTGGGAAAAATGAGAGCAGAAAAGCTATCCCGAGAGTCCCCTGACGTATATGTACATTTATTTATATCGTTGCTATAGTAACAACAACTCTTATTTTAGTTACTGATTACACAAATAATATCTCAAAATCTCTATATGTCTTTCTTTTTCTTTATACATTATACTGCTCACATATTTCGCCTCTGATTCCTTTCTGTAAATAGGCACAGATTGCTAATGATACATACAACGTTATCGTTGTAATGAAATCTCCCCAACTAATGAGTTACTGGTAGTGAATTAAGTGGCACTATGGTCAGAAGTTTGCAAATTAATTACAATAATTCATATGTATTTCATACAATTAATGGGCGAACTATTGGTATGGGAAGAAACAGAAAAAAATCTGGCAACTTTGCAACCGTAATTTCACAGTTTAATAATTATGGATGTTTAAATATGTGAACTTTCCATGCCGAAACTTTCCAGTGCTAAGCTTAAATAAAAATAATAAAAACCCTCCCCCATATACATACAAATCGACTGTGAAAATTTCGCACCCTATCTTCACTTACTAAGAAAACATACTTAAAGGACCCAGAAAACTTTGGACTGTTGACCCTACGTAAATAGATACTGAACTTACGTTTATGTGCATCCCGTTTGTATTGGACCATTGTGTGATATGGTTGTTTAATGCCGTCATTTGAGCATAGGGATTGCGCACTTATAACAACCTATTGTCATAAATTTCATTCAATACACTCGTTCGTCAATGATGGATAAGGCGATAATAAGAAGGATTAAAACAAACCGACTGGAAGTGCAATAATTAAGAAATTACAATAGAAGAGCCTAAGAGGTTGATAACTTCAGAAACGTGACAGTAGATTTTGAAGATTACTAAGATAAATAGATCACGTGTGTTTGGATGGTGGAAGGTACGGAAGATGACGTACAAATGTTTAAGTAAGAAGCAGATAATAAAGGCATTTACGCAAAAGAAAGAAGTGTCTTGGTTCGTTTGCTATAGCACTTAGCAGGATTTAAATAATAACAAAAGAAATAAATAGATTAGAGCGAGATTTCGTAATACAAGTAATAATATTGGAATAAGGTGTGACGTCTGCTTTAATGATGGTACTTCTATTATTCTGTCTCTCTTAAGAACTAATGCAAAGAAACGAAAATTGTTACCTCTTTTAAACAGTTGACGTCAGGAATTTGTATTGCATTCTCATGCTTTTTTTTATTGATACAATCTATGAAAACCTTTCTTACTTCTAAATTGCGTGTTTCTTATTAATATTTACAAATATGTAGTTAGTAGCAATATATACACACATTATTTAAAATAGTGTATATGCTCAGAACTAGTACTGTCTACGAGACGAGACATTTCTCGTATGTATTAGAGAAGTACGTTTTAAAAATTTTTGAGAAATGTCTTGCTTCTCGTCTCGTCTCGTTTTGAGAAATTTAACGAATTTCGTGGGCATGGGCACCGATCCGGGGTAACGAGGTCCTCAAAGTTCGCTTGGTCTCCCTTCAGGAACTGGATACTTTTGCTTGGTTCCCCCCCCCCCACTAAAGGTATTCAGAAATTGGCACCACTGCTCGTGGGAAACATTACTTCCTCCAGGTCTTTGATCTCAAACATTTAGTGCTACATAATTCATAGTATAGATAGATAGATAGCATAGATAGATTCATAGCATAAATAGATACATTAATTGCATGAATAGAATGAAAACATTTAACAACGTTTGAAGATGCGCAAGTCATACACAATATATTACAATAATAATAAATATGATTTAAATGTTGTTATATTAAACCCTTCGTGAACCTCTCGTGACGCGAAAGGATTCTGGTAACTTCTAAATAAAAAAAAAATTAGGGCAAAAGTTTTCAAAACGAGACGAGAAAAAATTCGAGACAGAGTGAGTGAGAAAAGGGTGAGATGAGACAAATCAAGATGAGATGAGACCTGCAAAATTTAGAAGGTGAGACGAGAAAATCTTATTTTTCGTCTCGTGTTGGCGACAATATTTGGAAGAGATGTAGATTCACGATTTGGTTAAAGGAAAGGATTACAGACCTATTTGGGATTTTGTCCATTGTTTGTTGAAATTTAGTGTCCCTTCTCAGCACCGAGGCTATATGAGACGTAGACTCACAGTTTAAAATGAAATCCGAACCACTATAATGCATCCAAATTTTAGTGCTCTCGATATCTTTATGTATATCTATATATCTATATATCTATATATCTATCTATATCTATATCTATATCTATATCTATATCTATATCAATATCTATATCTATATCTATATCTATATCTATATCTATATCTATATCTATATCTATATCTATATCTATATCTATATCTATATCTATCTATCTATGTGTATGCATATAAATCAAAAGGGAATTTTTGTCTTACATTAGCCATCTTTTCCCTTACATTTCCCTCATAGGCCCTATTCCTTCCGTCAAACGTTCTCTAAATAGTCCCTTCCTCCCCAATTACTCCTTTTAGTTCTTGCACCCCCTTTGGAAATCAGGAGGGCCACTGATTTAGACAATTGGGACTTTCAGGAGATATGCATAAAAAGATTTACAGTATATTAATAATAATAATAAAAAAAGAAATCAGTACTAGAGACTAGACATTTGGGATTTTTAATATATATATATATATATATATATATATATATATATATATATATATATATATAGAAAATTGCCGTTAAACATAAAGCTAAGTTTCAATAGCTAATTGTAATTTATAACATACAGTTAAGGAGAATCGTAATCATTAGCTAGTTGTGTTTTTAAAGACATTTGATTACATATAAAAATTAATGATGGAAGAGAAGTAATGAGTAAAGTGTGATGTGGTTCAACTTTACGTAATTTGAAATATGTTCCATTTTTTTTTTTTTTTTTTTTTTACTTTTTCAATTTAGCAATATTCTAATAAGCACATTGCGTGACTCGTGTTATTTCAATGAACAATGTACATATTACTACAGAAGATATAACGTAAATAGCCACTTTCTACTTAAAGAGATCTTAAGGTCTAGGCTTAGAAGTGTCCATTGGTTTTATGCTGATTGTAAATGCTAGCAGCAGGTGTTCGTTGTGTTTCCTCGATAACTTCCGTGATATTTCACTTCCGCTGCTGTGTTTCCTGTTGAATCGTCAGGAAAAGCTGGAGGCAACGACGTTGAATGAATCAAGTCCATCACTGGAAATTCATCAAACTAGGGGAAGTCCAGCTGTATATTCAGCAGGAACTGAATGTGGAATAAATGATCATCCCAGAATCTTATGTGCTCGCTATGAATGAAGTTGAGTTACATAGTCACGCATGTTTTGTACGTAAACCTATTTTATACGAGGTTAGTGTTTCACCTTTAGTTTAGATACCTTACTAAACTACTGAGTAACGAAACACTGGAAAATTAAACTAACGTTTATTTAAAGAAAAATAACCGACTTCAAGAACGCATTTAAAAGCAGAAAATAATATTTAAAAAAATATATATGCAAATAACAATATACCTACTTCAACAAAAGTGGAAAATAATAAAAGCGCTAAAAAGCAGAAAATAATAATAATAAAGCTATTTAAAACAGAAAATAATTCATTACCATTCTACAAACATAAAAATTTTGAAATCTGTGCCAAGCCAAACAAATTAATACCTATTATAAAATCTGTTGCTATGATAACTTTATGAGGCATTAATTTGCTTGGCTTGGCACAGATCTTAATATTTTTATAGTTAGTGGTAACGATTTCTTTCTGCTTTTAAGAGTTTTATTAATATCAGTCATTATTATCTGCTTTTAAGCGATTTTATTATTTTCTACTTTTTTGTGCTTTTGTTGAACTCGGGTAATATTCTTTTTAATGTTAGTATATTAGTTAAATGTTTACTTCCTTCTCTTTCTGTCTTTCTATTTCCCATAACGAGAAAATGAAATTTGGCTGTCTACTGTATCTTTCTCTGTTATTAATATATAGCTATCAATAGTCTACCCGTAGTTCTTACTGCAATATTTACTACCTAGGTTCAGTAAGACATGCCAGTCTATGTGTAGCACTAGTTGAAAGGTCCTCTGCAATAACAAGGTAAGTGAAAAAAATGGAAATTTTGTTAGAAAGCTTATAAACTTAAAGTGCAACATGCAAGATGCGGATGAATTATGTTTTCCTCACAACAGACACTTTACGCACTAAAGGCGACGGAAAAGGAAAGTAAGTCCACACGCCTTCTTTATCTATGTTTTACAAGGAACCGAGTTAACTCAACTTACCTTGTTATTGCAGAGGGCCCTTCAATTCCTAGTAGTACACATTCAAGCTAATAGGTGTCACTACCTGCGCTAATTGCCTGTCTGATGCCAATAGATGACACTAGCATGCATAAAATTTACAGATTTAAAAGTATTGTAACGGTTTAATTGGAATTTAAAAACTGCGTCGTTTTAATTTAATCATTTAAAGATAGGATAATGATCTTAACGGTATTTAAATTTGAGCATTAATTTTTATTATTATTATTATTATTATTATTATTATTATTATTATTATTATTATTATTATTATTATTATTATTATTATTATTATTATTCCTGCATGATATATTGTGAAGATTTAATTGAAATTTAAACTATATAGTTTTAATGTAATTATTTTAAAATGGATAATAATGATAGTGAACATGAATGTGCTTTTCTATTTATTATTAGGACAATTAAAAAAAAAGTTAGAACTCCTAATTAAACTCGATTTTAACCTGTAATACAACAGCCAGACGGCTTTTTATTATTAATGATATTAATATAGATAATCTATGATACAGTACTGATTGTGAGCTACGTTAGATATGTTATTAACCTAACCTACATAATTTGATCTATTTCATTAGGTTATGTTAGTTTTTAAAGCCTAATTTAAAGTTGGTAAGATTAAGATAAGACAGACTAAAGTCAGGAATATTGACAAGTTCCGCAAGTACCATAATTAACTAATTTCACCAAGAGAACACACAACTGATTTGATTGCTCGCTTGTAAACAAATGACAGAATTTGATAGCCTCCTGGTCTTATTCCGAAAGAGCAAAGTACTGGTAACTACAAATGAGAAGAAATGGTTCTTCACGCTGCCATTATTTATTTTAGATGCAAATCAGCGAGAAAAAGATACATTATTGGAAAGTGAGCAAATGTTCGTAAGTCAGAAAAGGATGATTTAAAAAGAATATACAGTACATATTCTTCGTAAGTTCGAAGGGTAATATTCAAAAAGAATATACATACTTCAATGCTGTACACTCTCGAAACCACTGATCACTGGACAGCACAACACTCCCTGGTGGGAGATAATGTATAGTTTCTATCACCTGTGCTAGATTGATCGTGTAATGTATTTTGTCTTCACTATTCCCATTACGTCAGTCCGAGTGCAAATGGCGACTCTGCAACGGAAGGCGTTTTGTATCGTCGAGTTCGCTAAGTGTAACTCTGTGCATATGTCTCCCTACTACTTTCACCTTTGAGGGTTCTTTAGGATACCTTTTATGTGTACACAGTTACCAAAAGACCTGAAAGAGCTGAAAACTGGATTATTATTGCTGTCGTGTTCGTGAAAATAGACATCCTTGCCTGAGTTCGGAATGAATTTGAATACTGATGTGTTGTTGTTCGGGCCAGATAAACTTTAGACATTTTTAAGTAAATGTGACATCTTTCAGAGTTGTACTACTTCTATTTTTCGAATATATGTTTCAAATACAATAATAATTAGAGAATCACTATAATAAGAGAATCACAAAATTTCTGAAATGTTGGTATGTCCACCACTGGCGCAAATCCCGGGGGATGAGGAGGACATGTCCCTTCCAATCTTGGAAGTGGGGAGACTGCCCCCCCCAATAATCCGATTTGAAATGTGTTTATTTGGGAAAAATGTGATGATTTGTGACCGATTGCCAAAAAGAAAAGTGAGATGAAGTTGACGTCCCCCTAGAATAAGCCTCAAATCTGCCCGCCTCTCAACGTTAAAGACAACTCTGTTCCCTGATCCTCCACAGGATTGTTTTTCAACTTCGCAAATATTTTGAGTATCGCTTAACAAAAAAAAAAAAGTTCCCCCTAAGACAGATTTGCGCCGCTGATGTCCACCAATAACTTAGCAGTTCTTAATAGATGATGAACTACTACGATACATAATCTATTGTGCAGTTAACTTGCTCTGTGGTGTACTGTAAGTTTATGTAATATGTCTAAAGCTTTGCATCGTGTACTTAACTGTTGTAGAAACCTTAAGATAAGATACGATCCAATAAACTACAGGAAGTTTCTTAAAATCCAAATATAATGAGTGAAAAAACACCGTGTGCGTGGGTTTTCTCAGGGTTCTCCCGTTTCCTCCCACTCTTCATTCCACCATTTCATTCATTTTTCATTATCACTGTCTCATTTAGGCTAGCCGGCATAACTGTGATACGTAAAACTCAAAGATTTAATTTCATTTCCAAATATAATAAATTTAGTTAGTTATAAATGACTTGTTTAACTGTATAAAAAAAATCTTTATTGATTCACTTCCATCAAAAGATTTTTTTTTATAAGATCGCTAAGAACACGTACATTTGAATTGATTCATTTATTTATTAAATAAACTTCAGGATATCATTCATTACCATTTCATCTCTAGTTTAAAAGAAAATAAGAGCAACGAATGAAACAAAATAATAATAATAATAATAATAATAATAATAATAATAATAATAATAATAATAATAATAATAATAATAGCATAACACAAGAAACAGCTCAGTTACAATTATTTGAAAGAGGTTCCACAATTACACGTTAGTGTGTTTGTTGTTGGCATATGTTTCACAGGTAAATAAAACTGTCTCTGATCTGAATACTGTATGTCTATTCAGATGACGGTAAGAAGCCTGTAAAACAGTGAATATCAAGAGTTATGGAAAACTCTATACCGGTTACGTGAGGAAAGACGAATATTTGTGGTGAAAGACATCTTGTGTAACATGTAGGTATTCGAGAGTTTAATCGACCAAAAGTGAATGTAATCTGAGGGTACAATTGACTATTTTATACAGGTGTTTAGAGCTCACGTTGTTTCGTTTGTACAAGGTGGGCGGAAAGTAACTTCCTATTTTAAATATATTTTCCCTTCTAAAATATTGTAGATATAAACTCAATTTTTTGCACACATGTAGTTTATTATATACCATTGTCTTTCCAAAAGTTACAACTCAATATGTGGGCCAGCATTTTCTAGACACTGTCTCAAACGAACAGGTACGTTTGCTACGATCTTCCTCAAGACCTAAGCAGGATCACTACTTATGACCTCACGAATCTTATTCTCAAGTTCGTCAAGACTTTAGGGTTTGCTGCGATACACTTCTTCCTTAGCTCAGTCCATAAAAAGAAATCGTATGGATGAGGTCTGGACTTCACGCTGGCCATTCTGTGGGACCTCGGCGACCCATCCAGCGTCCTGCGAAGCGTTCAAGTCATTGTCTTACAGACAAGGCGTAATGAGGAGGATCTCCATCTTGCATAAATAACAAGTGACTTGCCCCATTCAGGAATTGTAGGCCATACATTAAAAAAAAAAAAAAAAAAAAAAAAAAACAGTTCCAGGTATCTTTCAACATTCATAGTGTCTGTCAACAGATAAGGTCCAATAATGTGAGAAGAAGTTAACCCACACCACAGTGTCACTTTCAGGTTGTCCTGCATCTTTTCAACGGTCTGTTTGGGGTCACCTTCTGTCCAATAATGGCTATTATGACGATTAATGAAGACCTCTACATGTAACACAGCTTCTTCACTCCACAGAAATTTTTCAAACAGGTGTGGATTATCTTCATGCCATCATTTTACAAAATCATCTGCCTATTGCAATCATCTAGATACAACTTTTGGACATAATGAGGATCCCATGATCTTTAATGTAACAATTTGTGAAGAATTGCACGCACAGAATAGTGTATAATGCCACTCTCTCTTGCAACCTGCCATGGTTTTGAAGGGCTTCGCTCGAACATCCCCTCATTGTCCACCGTTCCTCTGATACCAAAATCAAGGGCTTACCTGATCTCTTAGTGTTCACGACATTTCTGGTAGTCATTAATTTTCTGTGGCAATTTTTAATCGCTTTTCCATCCAATACAGCTTGTCTCTCATATTGACCCCTCCACCATTGTTGAACTTGAATTACAGACTGCCAAACTCCAAATCTTACTGCAATTTTGGCTTTCTCCTCAATGCTTAATCGTCCTGGGATCTCTATGGCTTCAAAGGAACAACTAAATTTCCACATGATCTGGAAAAAAATAGGGAAAAATGACATACTTTAGTCTATAAAACAAGATAACTTTCATTACTATCTACACATAACATCAACAGTAATTCGCAATTCAAAACAAGGAGTTACTTTCCGTCCACCTTGTATATCTAGACTTGTGATACTCATTAATTCTGAAGATCTTTCTTATGTACGTTCCATGTTCCTGTACTTAATACTTGGTAACACAATTGAAAGGCGGAATTTAATTGTACAAGATGTGGTATTAGCAGTCGACTAGAGCTAGTATTCAGTATTAGAAAGACTAGTACCTAGTGGTAGATACCAATGAGGATACTTCTGTAAAACAAGAGAGGAATCCAAATACATGTATACTCATGTCCAAAAAGATTGTCGCATATCTATAACTATCTTCTTGTAAGAATGTAATTTGATAATGATTTTGCAGTGTACTTTTAATGCTGATACTTTGTGTATAATCGGGAAATATATATTTGTGATAAATTTCATAGGAAAAAAAAATATAAATACGAAAATTAGAATGAGTAAAACAAATTGTTGCTAAATGGAGAAAAAAGTTTTATTTTCGTTTTATTGTTCTTATTTACTGCTCTTTTGACATGAAATTTTCCACATATATATCTTTACCGATTATACACATACTAACATTATAAGAAATACCGGGCGAAATCGTTATCAAATTATATTCCTACAACAACATATTTATAGACATGCGTCAATAATTTTGGACATGAGTGTACATTGTTTGACGGTAGATGAAACGTGATCTAATAATGGAAGTTTGATATCGAAAATTACTTCAAGATCTTTTTAATTGTTGTTACTCATTAACGATATTTGAACCAATTACAGTGTATGCATTGTACAGAATACTTTTCTTAGGTCAAAAGTAAGAATCACACCACGTAGCGGAAACAATTTGTCCTTTTTACACGTCAGTATATTGTTATTGATTAAGTTCGCAGTCGTCTTCAAATTACATGTTCACTGTCATTGGAATAAAAAGATAAATCACAAATTGTGAACAATAACGTCTCTATAATTCACGAAGAAATTAAATGTCGACTAAAAGCAGGGAGTTTGTGTTATTATTCAATTCAAAATCTCTTGTCATCGCGACTTCTGTCGAGGGACAACACATGCCAAATCCACGACGAAATGAAAGTTCTCTATGGAGATGAAAGCTCATCATACGACACAGTTGTGAGCTGGAAGCGGAGCTTTCAAAGTGGTCATATGTCCCTCATAGACGAGCCACGAGCAGGGAGACCCTCAATCAAGGAGGATCTTGCCATGGTGAAGAAAGTGGGGGCCGTTATCCTCGAAGACGGAAGATCGACCATGGAAATAGTGATGATGGAGACTGGACTAAGTTACGGAAGTGCGTGGAGGATTATTCATGAGATATTGCACATGAATAAGGTGTCTGCATGATGGGTTCCTCGCTTGCTGACACCTCTTCAGAAGCAAACTCGCCACGACTTTGCCACGACCTACTTGCTATAAACTTTTACCGCATCCATCTTATTCGCGTGATCTTGCGCTAAGTGACTTCTTCCGCTTTTCCGAGATTAAGAAACCACTTCGTGGTCGGCGATTTGACAACAGAGAGGATGTCATTTTCGAAGTAGAACAATGGTTTTCGAGCAAATCGCAGGACTTCTACAAAGAGGAGTTGAAAAAAGTAAAGAAACGCTGGGAAAAATGGGTGACTCTGTAGAGAGACTACGTGGAGAAGAACTAACTTTGACCAATTACAGTGAGTATTGTATGTTTTTTATATATATATTTCATGGTGATAATTAAAACTTTTGGATATCCTTGTATGCATAATCTTTGATCTACTTTAAATATCCAAATAAGACATTCAGTGCACGCAAAAAAAAAAAAAAAAAAATCGCCTTTAGTGATAGTTAAAATATGAACTAACTTTGAAAGTGAATCTCTATATGTACAGCGGGGGACACTTCTAAATGGTACACCTTAGCCGTAAATCTCAATATGGCTGTACCATTTAGAAGTGTCCCCCGCTGTACAAGTACAGAAAATGACTACAAGATTGGAAGCTTAATGGTATGACATCTGCTTACCAAATCAAGAGCAGTGTTCGATTATTCTGCATTATTCAACCACATTTTTTTAATGCTTTATAATAACTTCTAGAAAAGGAGAAAATTCTCAGTTCGATCCGTCCGTTTATATATAAACACCGTATATCCGTTTATATTGACATATATTATCTATATACAGTCCGTGCTGATTACGTAAATTTAACAGGGAATGATAGGAGATTAATAGAAAGAAATGCAGAGCTCTTATTAAACGCATGCAGAGACATGGGTTTAGAAGTAAACGCAGAGAAAACAAAATACATGATATCGAATAATACTTTTGATAAAGTGGATACTTTCAAATATCTGGGATTAATACAGATCCCACATATTAACAGACGAAAACCATATTCACGAAGAAATTAAATGTCGACTAAAAGCAGGGAGTTTGTGTTATTAATCAATTCAAACTCTTGTCATCGTGACTTCTGTCGAGGAATTTGAAGCTTAAAATATATAAAACGATAATCATGCCTATTGTTCTATATGGTTGCGAAACATGGTCACTTACTCTGAGAGAACATAGACTGAAAGTATTTGAGAACAAGATACTGAGACGAATATTCGGACCCAAGAGGAACGAGAAGTATGCTACCGGTATTCCATTGATTAGCACGTGAATACGCAACTTTTGAGCTCTATTAGAATTCGATACTGGAAAATTTGATTTTTTTTTTTTTTTTTTTGCTCCACTCACCACTGTCCGGAGAATGAATATTTCTCAGTGTGGGGAATGGCAGAAACTTTATAACGAGGATTTACAACGTTACTAAACATTGTTAGGATCATCAAGTATAGGAGGTTCAGGTGGGCAGGCCATGTAGCCAAGATGGAAGAAAGTAGAAACTCCTTCAAATTCTAAACTGGAAGACCAATCGGAAAATGACCATTAGGAAGACCTAGGCGTAGATGGAATGGCAATGTTAAGATGGATCTCGCAGAAATAGGAATACAAAGTATAAATTGGATCCAGTTGGCTAAAAATAGAAGTCAGTGGAGAGCTTTTGTGAACGCGGCATTGAACCTCCGGGTTCCATAGGCCATAGAGTTAGTTATTATCTATGTACACCCGTAACTTCTACACGCGAGCACCAATTTTGATTATTCTTTTTTTCGTTTGAAAGAGTATCCTTTCATTATGGCCCCATCTAAGCTTCATTACGATATAGCAATAATCTTCAGAACTAGACTATCAAGCTCTTGAACGGTTGACATTGTTAACTTAAGAACTTCGTTGTGTGCATGTTCACGCATAATTTTGTAACGCGTAGACCGATTAATACATAAGGAGCGTTCAAAAAGAAACGGACCGGAGGTCGAGGAAGAGAAACTCTTACCTGTATATTAGAAATATTGGCTCTGGCTGTTGTTCCACTTGTCCCACTGCGACAAAAGACGGTGAATGACTGTCTCGTATGATTCTCTGAGCCAAGTTGCAAACTAGTTCTGAACGTACTGCAGGACATCATCGTCCGAGGTGAATCGTTTATACCCCACAGCATTTTTAAGTGTATCAAAAATGGTGTAATTTTAGGGAGAGGGAGGTCTGGACTGTATTGAGGATAACCGAGAACCTCCCACTTGATTTTCTGGACAACTGCCATGACTGTGTTGGCCGTATGTGGTCGGGCATTGTCATGGAGCAAAATTAACCTACGGGTGAGTTTGCCTGGTCGTTTCGATTTGATCGCTTGATTAAAGTTGGTCAATGTTTGCACGTAATGCTGGGCATTAACTATTGTCCCGTGCTGCAGGAAGTCTATCAGAAGGGGGCCAACTTGGTCAAAGAAGGGTTTGCATAAACGCGCTAGACAATTGACGTCTGCTTCTGCTGGCTTTATAAGTCACGTGGCTTGCACACGTGATCCTCTAGCGGCGGATTGTGAATTTCTCTCGTCGGAACGCCTATTTGTTACAACAATATTACCTTTCTATCACCGATGTGCACATTACAGCCTTCGGCTCGTTTCTTTCGAACACTTCTTTTTTATTGGTTATATCTGATTCGTAGACTGACTCATTCTATAAGGAATTAGTGTTCTATCTTTAGTTTATGTAACTAATCTACTGGAACGACGAAAAAGTGCAAAAATTAATATACTTAAAAGAAAAATAACCAACTTCAAAAACATACCAAGAACCAGAAAACAAAATCTTTTTTAAAAAGCAATATTAACCGACTTCAACAAAAGCGTTTTCAAGTAGAAAATAATAAATGTACTAAAAAAAACTGAAAATAATAATAGTAAAGCGATTAAAAGCAGAAATATTTCATTACTAATATATATATATATATATATATATATATATATATATATATATATATATATATATATATATATAGTGGCGGATCCCGGATATGATCAAGGGAGGGGCTAAACCTTAGTTTGTAGCTTTATCCAGTGTAAAGCAGGATTGAAGCCCATTTTATCCAGTGTATACCTGAACGTCAAGGCCCATAGCCATATATATGAAGGGGGAACGGACAGAATGGCAGGAGGACAAAATGGCAGGAAATAATGGCAGGAGGACAAAATGGCAGAGGACGAAATGGCAGGCGGACGAAATGGCAGGGGACATAATGGCAGGCGGACGAAATGGCAGAGGACGAAATGGCAGGAGGACAGAATGGCAGGAAGTTAATTTGAATTGTCGGGTTTTAAACTATTTTGTTTCTTGCTTGATAAATGAAGATTTCAACATAAATTTTCGATTTATTCATTATGCTCCAAAATTCGAACTGCTAATAATATTTCAATTCTAATTGACAGTCGTCTACAAACACCTTACTATTGCAAGCTTTCTATTCATACCAGCAGTGTCTTAATGAAAGAAATTAGTTTTAGTTGTTTTCTTTTTTTATATATATTATTTAAGATCTTTTCGGGTATTACTAGAAGGAAGCAGCTTTTATCTTTATTTCTCACTGTGATCTGTATATGCTCAAGTGAAGACAATCAGTTTCAAAAGTTATTGAAGTTATTTGCAAAACATTTTAAGTAACAAGCAAAAAAAAAAAAAAAAAATCCTCCATATTAACTTGCGAATAAACTAACCTCGGTATTGTACAAAGAATCAGATACTTTCTGTAGCAAAGAAAACGAATTAAAATTGGTCGATTCGACTCGTTCCGAAGTTTTTGACGAGATGATGTGTAGGATGTGTACTCATTATTTTCTGGTGACTGTCTCTAGTATTTTTAAGTCTATAAAATATGCATAGGGGCAAATTCAAGGGAAGCTCGGGGCAAAAATCATCGGAGGAAACAAATTGTAGAGTACTCACAAGAAACACTAGAACTTTCGGTAGACATAGGATCTTCCGTTTTCAAAATATAGGATATGATTAATTGGGGAGCAGGAAAATTCGGTGTACGGAAAACTCGGTGTGGGGAATGTTAGGTGTAAAGAAAGATTCGTTGTATTAGGCCGTAGGATTTATTAAAAACTCAACTTTGAGGATAAATGAGCGTATTTGTTTGAAGTTCAAATTCTGTGTAGAAGTACTTTTACTGTCTACTATCATTTTTATTGTTTACTGTCTACTTTATATTGCTTTATATTGAATTGTGTTTCTGAAATTATTTGAATTCTAGATTTCGATGGATTTTAACATTTTATGGCCCTTACATGACGAGAAATTTGTTTTTCGAAGTCCGTTCGTGTGATTTAAAGAAGCGACCATCGCTACCAATCGACATTTAATTTAAAACTTAAGTTCTTATGCTGTTTTGGAGGCTGCCTCCTAAAATTTTCTACTTCTAAAAAAATGTAGGTTACTGGATAGGTAAAGTTGAAAATTGTAGATTTTTCAAAAATGTTCTGACGATTTTATGCCTATTTTATAAATGAATATTTAAATCTAAATTCTTCAAAAATGACATTGTTTGTTTATGTTACTCAAAGGTGTAAAAATAAGTGCCTCAACTAAAGTATATACGGCTGATTGGAGGAGAAGTCAATAAGGAGTCAATAGGGTTGCAGTACTTGTTTACCTTAACTTAAGACAAACAAACTAAAGTGTCTGGTTGGAGGAGAAGTCAACTATTTGTACGACTATTATCTGATAAAACCATCCTGCTTTATATTGCCCTTTCCACTAAGACTTTTTTGATCAATATATTTTTGCATCTTACATATGTATATACAGAGTGATTCTTTCAAAACTCACGGATTTCATTTGGCTCTAGAATTTCTAACTGAAGACCTATTTTCATGCGGTTTACTGCAAATCATCAAGGAAGGATGGGAGATTTATGAGACTATGTTTACTGGTTTAAATTCATCTGGGGCAATATAGAGCAGGCCGCAAGAAAAACAGCAAATATTCGCCATTGTAAGTTACAGTTCGAATGAGATATTGGATATTTGAAGCGAAATTGAAGAATACAAATTAAGTGTTAGTGGTAACACACATAAATCACATGTTGAATAGAGATTTCTTGGGTGACTTAGAGTCGGTAACTGACATCTTCCACAACATCCGCCAGCGAGGTCCGATCCTTCCCTGTCTTCCTCAGAAGCGATCCTGTTTCCTGCAATTTATTCACTAACAACCATATTATGTTTCTGTCTGGGGCAGAACGTGAGGCAAAGTGGTGCTTTTAGTTGTTCCTATAACTATTCTCTGAACTTATAGTTGTAATTGTTTTATTTCTGACAAAAAGTATCAGATTCATTGTGTGATGAAAAGTAGTTCATAGTAATACCCCGCAAAAGACATGAAACAGATATTGGACTCAAGGCAAAATAATAATAATAATAATAATAATAATAATAATAATAATAATAATAATAATAATAATAATAATAATAATAATAATAATAATAATAAATTTGCTTTTCTTGAAATAGGTAATAGCATTTTATTCGTTACATTTTATGGTTTTCGTTTTCATAATATGAAGTGTCGTAAATTATCGTAAGTGGTAATATTCAATACGTATTACACCGAATCTACCTTACACCTGAATTTCCCCACACCGAGTTTTCCGTACACAGTATTTTCTGTACACCGAATTTTCCTACACCGAATTTTCCTAGATCCGATTAATTGTATATATGTCATATGATTAATTGTATATATGTCATATGCAATTTGATAAGGTAATAGTATGAACACAAGAAAGAGCATTTATCAACGTTTAAAGACACGCAAGTCATTACACAATTTACTTCATTAATAAATATGATTTAAGTGTCGTTACATCAATCTTTCGTGGACTCGTCGTAACCTGGAAGAATTCTGATAAATTCTACATGAAACTAAGACGGAAATCAGGACACATTTTGTACATAAATTTACAAAAAGAGACGAGACTTTTACAAACATTTACGACACGAGACGACAAAACCTGAATTCTCATCTCGTCTCGAGGGCAACGCTATGAGCAAGCAAGTTAGAAATCAAATATGCACGATCATGATTCCTTTAAGCTGCACTAAGCTGTAAATATACCCAATATCGCATTGGGGATGAAAGGGGAGTGATTAAAGTGGAATGCCTGATAATTTAAGGTATCTCATAACTCCAGTGAAATTCAGAAAAAATCTCTCAATTACGTAAAAAAGAAAACATACAAAATACATTTTCAGGGTACCGGTAACTCTTACAGCCATTACGTTATTATAAGATTAATGCTACTTCTGAAACTGGTTTGATTGAATATGTATTTGGATAACGAAACTACTTTCATAAGTTTTTCAAAGTATCAAGTTTGAGAAGAACGAAGTTTGTCTTCCACTGTTGTTATCTCGTTGCTCATAGATACCAGTGATGAAATAATTGGTCGAAAATCACGCGGCCGCTTCTTACATCAATTCATGAAGAAAATTAGTTCCAATATTAGGTACCTAAGTTCAGTATTAACAAAAAAAAAAAAAAAAAAAAAAAAAAAAAAAAAAAAAAAAAAAAAAAACCTAGCCTCTTGCAACCATGCGTAGCACATTTTTATACTTACACTTGAAATAAAAATATGACTGGGTAAAGACCTTTGTCTTTGAATTTCATATGTGAATAACAATATAGGGCTTTTCAGATAGAGGATGGGAGGGACAGGTTTTATTAAACAAGATCGTACACCTGATATGTTTTAACTATAGGCAACTTGTACTTGCAGGCTTAACTCAGTCTTCTGAAGTCAAACGACAAATACCATTAAGATGTTCAAGAGAATAACGTATCAGCATTATTACATACTACAGACACAAAGATACCACTAGGCTCCCAAGTTTCAAAATTATATTGTGTGTGAAAGCAGTTAGTAGATTTAATTCTTTGTCACATGGTAGCTAGACCCTGAGAGAAATTCAGAGGGAGTCCACGGGAAAATTTTTTCGTTCATAAATAAAAGTTGTACTGCTTAGAATTATTATAAAACCAAGATATCAATTGGAAGATGGTTAAAAAGAAATAAATTTAAGAAAAAAGTTAAGACATGGATAACTGATATTTACCCTCGTTTACGCTCTTGGTTCAATTTAGTTGTATTTATATGCTTTGGACATTTGAGGTAGAAATGAATAAATCGAGAACCGTTACCTACTAACAAACACAATAGGTAAAACCTAAAAATACGAGCCCTAGGAGTTATAATTTTGCCAAATTAACTTCCTGCCATTCTGTCCTCCTGCCATTTCGTCCGCTGCCATTTCGTCCTCCTGCCATTTTGTCCGCTGCCATTTCGTCCTCCTGCCATTTCGTCCGCTGCCATTTTGTCCTCCTGCCTTTATTTCCTGCCATTATGTCCCCTGCCATTTTGTCCTTCTGCCATTCTGTCCTAAATTCACTTGAAGTCTGGATATATATGGCTTAAAAAAAAAAAAAAAATTCGCTTCCAAGAACAGTGTGAAGTTTTCTGCAGCATTGCAACTTGTTTAAAAAAAATAATAAAAAGAACTTTCTTCTTTCTCAACAGCGTTTGGTTGGGTGAGGCAGGTTTGTTAAGCTGTGTGGCATAATTTCTTTAGATGTTTGTTAGTGATTTCCCTATGTGATGTAGCTGATAAACTCCAGTGCTCTTTACAATCCGTTTTTTCACGGAATGCAGTGACTTATCAGCCATGTATCCAGGGGCGGCTTTGGGATTTTAATTTTCAGTAACTCCGCTCCCTCGCTTGTGGATACTAGGATACATATACGCATTTGATTGATTAATGACAGTAGGAAATTACTTTTACAGTAGTGGTTGATGCTATTTGTTAAATAATTATCTACCATTAATATAAATAATGGAAAATATTTTTACTCTTTATTGTATCTTTTTAGCGTTTATATATTTTGCAACCTGTACAATTGGATAACCGTCTGCAAAGAAAAACGTAGAGGATGAGCGCTTATATTTCACATGCATAGGGGTTTTAAAGGAGTTTTCGGCTCACCTTGTATACATTTTATAAATAAATCGTGTTCTAAATTTAACGTGTCAATATCTTATATTTTGTAAGTTCCCTGGTTTTAAATCTTAAAATATATTAGTTCTATGGAGAATAAACATTGAATACACAAGCATATTTCAAATAGTTACAATTGTAGGACTGTGTTAATGGAGAATATTTTACCCACTCAATTGATAAATAAATAAATAAATAAATAAATTGAAAAGCAAAAATACTTTAATTGATGGCATATGTACTTTCAAAGCCAACTATGGAGAAAGCAATGGGTACAAACCATGTTAAAGAAATTTTTAGGTGCGAAAGTACTTAAGTACGTACAGAGGAGTGAGGAGAAGGCGGGATAAGAAGAAGGAAAAGGTTGAGTATGACGCCAACCAGACATGGCGGCCTCGAAGAAGCAAGTTTCTTCAAGGTCAAGTACAGAAGGAAATTACCATGAAGTAAGTAGTTGATATATTTTTGCTTTATTCTTTCTCCCTCCGCCTCCTATCACACACTCCTTTGCTCATGAAGTAATAAAGAATGTACTAGAAGGTACGCCAAGCGTCAACAGCAGACACATTCGCCTTTTGAAGCTTTGTTCTTGCATTACGCATTCTTTCTTGTATCTAAAAATAAACACTGTTAAGCCTGGAAATGGCGCAATTACTCTGTGCAATTCTTTATGTAAGTATTTAGGGCTGTAGAGCTTGAAAAACTAGCTCTGGAGATCGGACGAAAGAAAAAAAAACAAAACCAATTAATCAAATACAAAACAATTCAATATGTCACTGATTGATACGTGTTCTTGAATATTGATGTATACATACGACCATATTTAATTAACATTTTTGCTGCCCTGAGGCATTAAAAAAAATGCCGCCGTCTTAATAGCAATAAAAATTTCGGTGTAGAAAATTTGAAACTGAAGCGAATAATCATGTTTCAAGTGGACTAATAAGTGTTGAAATCTGACAGTAATTGTAAAAGTAATCAACAAAGGAAAGGTTTTGAATTAGGATAAAAGAATACAGTTCAACATTGGAAGAAGATAATGAATATAAATCCATAACTGAAATGTTAACTACCACCAAGCGAGATTCTTGTTGCATGAAGATTAACAAATGTAAAAATATCATGTCATATCCATACATGCATACATTATAATTTCTGAAAATTCCAGAATTGGAGTGTGAAAAAAAAAAAAAAAAAAACTGGTCGCCTCACATCATGCGTAAACACGGTTCTATGTATACATACAGCGGTGTAGTAGCCAACAAATTTTTCTAAGGGACATTCCTTTTTAAATGGGGCTGTCTTTTACGTCTTAAAAGAGGCTTATTGGTAAGCCTGCCATACGTCCCGTACAAAAAACGGGACAGTCCCGATTTTGGGGCCGTGTCCCACGTCCCCGTAAATTTAGTCGGGACAGGCAAATGTCCCGTATTTTAATTTCATCCCATTTCTGCTAGTAATATCAGCTTATTCGAAAAGTGAAAAATCAAAAATTCTTACATTGGCTGGGAATCCTGTAATTAGTGAATGAACAATAAGCTGTAGCATGTAACAGTTTCGAGCAAGTATTCACACCACCCTGTTCGATTTGATAGCGAGCGAAATTTGCAATGCTATTCCATTGCACCTGGTGGAAAGTCGGACACTCTCCAACATAAAAAAAAGTGTCGAATCCATAGTTTACAAGGTCACTGAGATGAACAATGACACCCACCATGCATTTAAGTTCAAGTTTAGGCTCTATTAACATCCCTTAGGGGAATAGTAAGGGTAGGGACATGATGAAGATATCTCGCGATCGAGGTCGAAGTTTAAGTCGCGGTCGCACCCTCGATACTGGCACAAACACATGGATTCAAATGGGTAAGCGCATGCCGAAGATGTACGCTACATCGCGACCTAAAGGTCGACCGCGAGGGTAAATTAATGGTCACGATGATGAACTATTGATTTTGTTTTTTACATCGATGTTCAGCGGAAGCATCGCTGTGTTTTGTGTTCTCATTGGCTTTCCCTGAAGCGCTACACGGAATAAAATCTTCATTTGTTTAGAATTTCGTCTGCAGATGATTGTGTGTGTCTATGCTCGAGAGGTTTTGCTGCACTATTATATTTGATTATGAAAGACATATTAATAGAAATAATGAGAAATGTTCCAGCAATATGGAATAAGAAAAACAAACAATACCATAATAGGCACGTTTTAAATAGAGAGTGGAAGAACATAGCAACTGAAATGGGAATGTCAGATAAGTTATTTATTTGAGAATTATACTATAGCTTATTATTATATAAGGCAGTGGCAGTCACAGGGAGGGCGCTTTCGGGCTGAAGTCCGTAAATTGTAGAATTTATAAAGAAAAAAGCTAATCATATCTATCGATTGTTGTTAATCATATCTATGCTTAAAAACTGCACGCCCCCCAATTCCGAGATTAAAATAAAGGGTTTCTTGTAAATTCGTTATTGATATAAGGTAAAGAAATACCTGTAAAGACAGGCACGTATCCATAGGGAGGAAAAGTCGAATAATGGAATTGCAGTGCCGAAACTTCATTTGCTGCAGTTAATACCTCCTCCACCTCGAAACCCGAAGACATACCTGATTTATTTATTAAATTTTACTGGGAAACGACTTCTAGCCTGAGTGCTGAACGAGGGCACTTCTTCACGGAAAATTGAATAAAAGGTAAGTCTTTGATTTAGAATATTCATAGATGAATAAGACAAATATTTTTGCTAAACAAGAGACGAGACTTTGGTATTTCTCATATCTCGTCTCGCGTCCATCCTTGTTTATAAACTGGTCCTTTCAATTTCAAAATGTAGATTCGCAGTGATTTTTATGCACTGACGGAATAATTTCACATGCGCCACAGCAATGTTTCTCCTTAAACTGAGAACTTAACAGCGAGGGTGCGACCTCCTCGCTATGTGCACCCTTCGTCCATCGCGACCTAGACATCAAGGTAGCGACCGCGACTTAAACCTTCTGACCTCAATCGCGAGGTATCTTCGGCATGTACCTATCCTTTCGTAAAAATAATCGAAAACGAATTAGTGTCTGATACATAGTTTTCGGGATCCCTGAGTTGATTTGTTACAGTTCTAATCAGTCTTGGGAAGTAACGTTACGCAAGTAACGCGTTACTTTTTAAGTAACGTTTTCCAGTAACGCGTTACATTTTTTCCAAAGTAACTGTAACGGTAACGCGATACAAATTTTTAAGTAACGTACCTAGTTTGCGTTACTTTTTCGCGTTACATTTCGGATGAGTAACTACAATATATGTACATTTTTTTTTTCGGAAACAAATGTTATTTCCTGTAAGTGTATTTCTCAGAATGGAACAATGGAGCATGAGCGATGTCAGTGACCGACAATTCCTGCACTGTTCGCCTTTTCCCGTTTCGCCTTATGACCTCTAGCAATGAAATTAGCATGTAAAACCTGTTATCACTTTTCATCTTAATGCAAGGCGGAACGGGAATCTCGATGTGCATTTTCCCGTTTCGCCTTACGAACTTTAAGTTGGTAGGCTTGCAAATCCATTCATAGATACAATTTGATTTGTTTATTTACATAACAAAATATAGTGCCACTTGCTGCTTTTGGAAGATGAGGACAGCCTCAGGGAAATCACGTGTACTGATTTCAAGCACCTGGAAGATTTTGTCTTAGATTTTGACAGCTCCAAATCAATACATTCAGTGAGTGAACTACGAGTGCAATGGTAATGGTAGTCTAGTTTACTTTGAATGGTGTTGTTTTTATAAAGATGGAGAACGAAAATATTTTATCGTTCGAACATTTGAAAGAATACTTTTTCTTAAAAGCTGAAGATGATGGTAAACAGCAGTGGCGTATTTAGGGGTGGGGCTTCCGGGCTTAAGCCCCCCCTCCGAAATCTTACTTACTATAGTCATCATCATCATCATAGGTATTCTGCCTTTATTGGCAGGTCACTTGCCGCAGCTGAGAAGCTTCCATGCTCCTCGATCCTCCGCTAACCTTTTCGTCTTCGCGTATGATCTTTCTGTTTTAATATCATCCATTAATTGTAGTCTCTTTCGCCCCTCCCTCTCTTTCCCGCCACCATACCCTCTAGGACGTCCCTCATGATACAATCTCTTCTTAGGCAATGTCCCAACCAGTTTCTCTTCCTCTTCCTAATAATATCTAAAAGTGTTCTTTTCTCACCCACCATTTCTAACACTCTCTCATTCGTTTTCCGCTCGACCCAACTAACTCTTTCCATTCTTCTCCACACCCACATTTCGAAGGCTTCCAGTCGATTTTCGTCACCCTTACGCAATGTCCACGTTTCCGCCCCATACAGCACAACACTCCACACGAAGCATTTTATGAGTCTTTTTCTCAACTCTTTGTTCAAGGTCCCACAAAACAGACTTTTCTTTCTTTTAAAGGCTTCTTTCGCCATTCCTATCCTTGCTTTACTTACTATAGTAAAGTATATAAAATATCGTGCAGAATTTTCACATTTTCAGGCAAAGCCCCACCGAAACAAAATCGTAAGTACGCCACTGCTGAACAGAATTTAAAAGTAAAGTGGTGCCCCGGTGGGAAATATTTATCAACAATTAGGGTGCCATAATGAACGACATCCAGTAAGGGTTTAATATGAATAAACGGTGTTCTGATGAGCAGGTCTACTTTATTGATGTAATGTTGATGGTATGTAATATTAGGGTTCTTTTAGATCAGTTTGCATATCCTAAAGTCCCGTTGATTATAGAGTTTGGAACAACTAGCTTTAAAAAGCATGTATCGATCTTAGAGTTATTGGCAATTTTGATTCACTCCCAGTTCATATGTTCTCATTTCGTCAGTTGTAGTGTAATGTTTCTCTATATTCTGTATTTTTAATTTTACATAGCAACATTGTTATTATTATATAATTAGTTTAGCAGAATAATAATAAGCAACCATTTTTTCTAACGCATAGGGATGGGCACAAGTCAAGCTAAAACTCGACTCGAATCCAAGTCGAGTTTCGAGTCGAGTCAAAAGTAATATTCTCGAGTTGAGTTCCGAACCGATTCACTGTTTTTGGCGTCGAGTTTCGAGTCGAGTCGAGTTTGATAAGTGGCTCGCTCGTTTTAACTCGTTTTGAAATCATGAGCTGATTACACTGTAAAGCGAAAGCCATGAGAAATGTAAGCTAAGCAGTAATATGGAATACTTTTAGTATTGCTCACGAGAGGGGGCACTGCTTGCATCTCGTCTCGTCTCGATAGCGAGACTACGAGAGATTTTTTATAATAAGCTTAGCTCGGCTCGGCTTAACTAAGCTGATGGCTCGAGCCGGCTCGCTTGGGGTGAACCATCGGCTCGAGTTGGCTTGGTTGGGATAAGCCATCTACTCGGTTCGACTCAACTGAGTGAAGGGCTCCAGCCGACTCGGTTGGGTGAGTTGTTGGCTCAGCTCACTTCTCGGTTTGAGTCGATAGTGAATGAGCTGTGAGCCGATCTCCTCGAGTCGTTGACAATTCTAAACCCGGGCCGAGCAGTTTTGAAGATATTTGGCCCGTGCCCTATAACTTTTAACAACGTTTGGCTCGAGCCCAAATACTCAACCTAGACCCTCAACCCAAATTCAGAAGCTCGTGAATTATGTCCTTTACTCCTAGACTTCACGACTACCGAGGTTGGCAATCAACTACTTTTTTAGTATTCATATATAAACCGCCTATCTTTCATATTTATACACAGTGTTGCTATATTATTATTATTATTATTATTATTATTATTATTATTATTATTAATAATAATAATAATAATAATAATAATAATAGAAGAAGGAGAAGTTGTAGTAGTAGTTGTACCGTTGATAATAACTATATTGTCTATGTAAGATGCTTGAAGAGAGTACTCGAAACTATACACCAGATTTGACTCGACTCGACTCGAAACTTGACCCGAATTCTAGTCAAGTTGGAGAAAATCTTTCAAGCTGAGTTCTCGGGTCGAGCTTAAAGATGTCTGTTTCTAGTCGAATCGAGTTTCAAAGAAAACTTGCTCGAATTCACTCATGCCCATCCCTACGAGTAACGCAGTATGGCATTTTAGTCAATGTTACATTACATTAAAATGTTCATATAGTTGTCAAGTAAAAATTTGTCCTTGCATTTACATAAATCGATTCAGAACGTGCAATAATAATAATAATAATAATAATAATAATAATAATAATAATAATAATAATAATAATAATAATAATAATAATAATAATAATAGCGGTAGTAATAGCAGTACGGAAAAGTGAAGTAATAAGATTTTTTCCACATATTGAAAGTTTCGGACTTAAAAGTAACGCGTTAGTAACGCGTTACTTTCGAAGTAAAGTAACAGTTACTTTTTTGAGGCAAGTAACGCGTTACTAACGCGTTACATTTGAAGAGAAAGTAAAGTAACTTGTAACGTATTACATTTTTACAAGTAACTTACCCAACACTGCCCTACACCTACCATCACTTAGACGCATCTTACACCATAAATCCCAACCAGCAAAAAACACATTCAGCATTAATACAATTCACACTCAATGTTTTTGAACTGAATACAAAGTGTTTCCTTCTTTGGCAATCTCCTTGGATGTCAGTGCTTCACAATCAGATCAACGGCAGAAGACACCACCAGCCCAGGTACAGGACCACTTCCCCAGAAGAGGATTCATGAACATCGGCATAGCACAACATCGGCAACGCACTCAAAGAACATCAAGAGCAGAATTCCAGTGTGACTTGTTTCGGATTTCATCGTAATCCAACCTGCCATAAAAATGAGAAGAAGCCATGGGCAAAATAGCAACAATTGCTAGAGGCCCGTCTCTGCCTGCTTGGCAGAGTGAAGTTATTATTGATTGATTGATTCATTCATTGATTGGTCTCAGTATAATCGCCCTGAAGACGAGAACGATGTCAGTTCTTGAAACGTCGGCTCTATCGTCGGACTTCAGCTGGCTGATATTCCGAGAACATCTCTATAATATTCGCCGCCAGGAAAGCTTCATTTTTTATTTCTAACTTGGAATAGTTTACCTCGCAGCCCTAGATATTTTCTGGGGAGTATACTGATTGCAAAAAATCGGTTCTTCTTAATGGAAGTGGTTGATTTCTGCCACTTCTGGTTTTAGAAGAGAGATTAGAGTGGAGATGGAATAATTCTTGAATGCAGAATTGATTACAGAAAATCCTTTCTTGCTACTTATTATGGTTTTTATTCTATGTTGATCAACGTTAAAACCAGACATAGTTGATTTTTGACACTTTCAGTTTGAAGGAGTTAAGAGGGGATGTAGTACCTATTCTTAGAATTCCAAATTGATTTTAGAAAACTGCTTTTCGCTATCTCTTATCGCATCTTTTCTATGTATTTATAGATAAATTTTTAAACCAGAAGTTCTAGTGGATTTCAAGTTCTTCCGATTATACAGAGTAATAGAGAGTTAAAGATGGAGGTCAAGTCTATTCTTGAAATGGTTAATTTATTTCAGAAAGTTGCTTCTCGTTATCTGTTACATTTTTGCTCTATAGAAAATCAACGTAAAATGATTTATTTCTACCACTTCCGGTTTGAATAGCGGCTCCAAAATCGAACTCAATACTAACTTTTGACACTGTACATTCTGACCAAATTTGGTGATAATCTATCAAGTTCTTTTTGGGATTATTTGTTTTTCTGACAGACGGACGCACGGACCAGGTTAATATATATAAAGAGGTTTCGGTAAACCAAACTTCTTAATAAACAACTAAGCACTTTCAGATTCAAAATTGTTACTAGAGCTAGGAATTTTAGGTGCAAACTTTTGGTTAAAAAGGCGAAAAAACGTGCAAAATTTTTAAAAAAGTGCAAATTTGAAGTGTAAATATTCATTTAGACAGTACAAGAATTAGTACAGTATATCACATATAAGAACTCAAAATTAAGAGTATTAAAAGAATAAGAAATAGGGATGGCCACATTTTTTCGAAAAATACTTTCTCGAAAAATGGATTTTTCGAAAACGAAAAACGAAAAACGAAAAATTTTTCGAAAAACGAAAAACGAAAAATTTTTCGGAAAACGAAAAACAAAAAATTTTTCGAAAAACGAAAAACGAAAAATTTTTCGGAAAACGAAAAACGAAAAATTTTTCGGAAACGAAAAATTTTTCGGAAACGAAAAACGAAAAATTTTTCGAAAAACGAAAAACGAAAAATTTTTCGGAAAACGAAAAACGAAAAAAATCGAAACAGAAGGAGATGGAACACGAAGGGACGAAACGAAACTGATGAGAAATTTGAAGTTGCGAAAGAGCAACATTTCCTTCCCTGCCTGGTTTGATTGAAGTTATAAACAAAAGAAAAGAAACGCATCATTACATACAGATAAGCTTTACTCCCTGACTGAAATTGAATAGTATCTTATTTCGCTGATGCGGCGTGTTCTAATCGTAATAGCTATTTGAGACTGCTTTTAGCTAGCTATCTCGTACTCGCCTTTGTTGATACGGTACGTGGTTTCGTATTCGCTGTGACTGAATATTTTGGTAACAATAAAAGATTGTTGTTTAGAGAAAGGACACGTGTCCTACGATATCAACACTTCTGGTATGTTTATTGGCCTAGTGGGAGAAGCATTAGTTCGTTATGAGGAATACCCAACTGAGTTCATTATATCAGTTACCAACGCAGAGCTTGTTTCGAACTATATAAGATAACTGCAAGAAGAGATATTTTCGGGAAGTATTTACAATGGGAAAGTCGAATATATGGGAACATTTCACTCGTGAAAATGATGGTGTTTCTTCAAAATGCAATTGCTGTCGAAGTATTATCCACAATCGAAATTCAACGACTGGCTTGTGGTACCATTTAAGATCACGACACGTTGGTGTTATACAGGAAACATCAAGATAGCAGTCACTGGAAGAGATTATTGAGGCCGAGGGTGATCCAGAGATGGAGCCACAAAAGAAACAGAGGTAAGTGATTGTACATTGGTGTCATTTGAATCTTCTAGCCCCCTCCCCGAGTGGGGTAGATAAGATTTATTTAGAGGATACTCGTGTTTGACACTCTTAGAGTAAAAATAAAAAAATAACGTGACACGAACACACTTAGTGGACTATTTATCTTTACACTCTTGTAACTTTTAGAATAATATAAAAAAAGGCTGAAATTTTGTTACAAACTAAGGATGCTATAGTATCACAAACATCCACAAAGATCCAGGTCCGTGCTGGCTTACTAATGAGGGCGGTGGACAAGTCTACCAAGAGGGCGCTCATACAAACGTGATTACGTTATATATATATATATATATATATATATATATATATATATATATATATATATATATATGTGTGTGTGTGTGTGTGTGTGTCTGTGTCTTTTGGAAGATTTAATTCCTGTCTCCAAGATAAAAAGAAAAGTATAGACCAACCTGGGTGTAGAAATGCCTCGGAGCGATGACCATCCGAAAATTTTCGGAAAAATGCAAAAACAGACATACTCCAGAACAAAATGTCGGATTGAAATTGGGCAAAAGTGAATGTCCATTATTGTTAGTCATAGATTCCATTAGTGTACAATCGGATAAAGTGCAGTGGCGGTGCAAGGGTGGCTCCCAAAGAAACTGGGGGAGCACAGTTGTCTTCAATATTGGGAGACGGGCAGATTTAAGGCTTTTTTTGGTGGCGAAGGGGCAGATGAGACTCAAATGAATCTGCTTTCTGAGGTGAACATGTATATTATATATCAGGCGATGTAGATGAAATAGTGGTAAATATCAGTATTACAAATCAGTGCCATGAACTTATTCTGAAATCTGAATACATGCATATTTGTAATTGGTATGCTTCTACTTAGACCGCATTAAATTTTAGGACACTTATTTTATAATAACTTAAATAATGACTTTCCCAAAACTATGAAGAAAGAAAATAAATTATGTATGACGCAAGAATACTATTATTTGAGAAAAATGATGATGATCTCAATAGCATTATAGGAATCGTTACAGGAATTAAATAAATAGACTAACAATAATTAAAGACGAATTTAATATATTGAAATTGGGGGGCAGGCTCCCCATTTCCTCGGGATTTATGCCCTATCTACAGCTGTTACAATTTTCCAGCATGAGGAGAGGCACATATCCTTTTCTGACACTTATTGCAATTTGTGTCCAAGTAACGGGAGCTGAATTAATACAGATTGGTGTGACGTAAATACGCCAGGATACGAAGTTCAGTTTGAAATATGATAGAATACGATTCTTTTTTTAAAATGAAACAAGCCAAGAGACATCAATTTCATCTCACTTTCCTTTGTGGCAGTCGGACACAAATCATCACATTTCTCCCCCAAAAACACATTTCAAATCGAATTATTGAGGGGACAGTCCCCCGTAGTTCCAAGGTTGGGGACATGTCCCCCTCATCCTCTCGGGATTTGCGCCAATGACTATATGAATTTACTATATAGAACTGATATACAGAAGGACAATTAAAACCACTTCCCTCTAACGTGGTGTTTCGCAGGGTGCTGTATGCGCGGGACGCACTGCACCCTTTACGGGTTCTTCACCCACAGTAACAGCATGTATTCATTTTATAGAACTAAGCCATACAGAAAAATAAATAAAACCGTTTATCTTTGATGTTGTTTTGCAAGGGTGCCTTGACGGGTTCTTTTCCAACGATAACAGTATGTATATTGTATAGAACTGTGCCATACAGAAGCACTAGCGGATCCAGAGGTATCGTTTGGAGGTGCGGTTCGCTTTCTGGAAGATGAGATAGCCTAAAAGTGACCAGAATTTTAATTTGCAAAAATGGGACACATATGAATCCGGGGCTGGAGAGGAGGGGGGGCGTAAACCTGATTCTCAGATTATATTTTGTGACCCGATTTTTTATTATTATTATTATTATTATTATTATTATTATTATTATTATTATTATTATTATTATTATTATTATTATTATTATTATTATTATTATTATTATGATGATGATGATGATGAAAGTATATTCTTTCTCTAGAGTTAAATTAAATACGAACTTCCGTTTCGGAGGCGTGGCGGTATCATAATTCACTTCACACTTAGTCACCACAATATATCAGATGCACTGTCTTGCACAGTACTTACACAAAGTACTATATTGACGATTGCATTTATATGTCACCTGTTATCTGCCACGAGCCTCTCCCATATCTCCTCTGTGTATATAAATATAGCTTCCCTTTGTTTCACTAAAGTGATCGCAAGAAAACATGAAGTTTGATATAACTATCAATTTCATTATCCAATAGAATGCCTTGACGTTCGTCGACCCCTATCCATGACATTTTTTTTTCACTGTCTCTCTGATCTAATCTTTGATCTATGGCGCTATGGAAAGAACATTTCCTGAGGGCAAGATGTTGGATTTCCGTTACGTTTCGTTTTGCTAAACTCAATATTTCACCATGATTTCAGTTTATCAACATTATTGACATTTTCTTAAGTGCGCGTTAAGATTGCGGCTACATAAGTCGTACCAAAATCTTCTGATGTATCAAAGATGAAGAAAACATTTCTATGATTGGTATAGAACCCAGGATTCACGAGGAGTTGGGGAGTCATTGATAAGCCTTGACGTTATGTGTGCATGGAATAGTTCATTTCTCAAGAAAAGCTCCCAACTATACTCAATTGATGCATTTAAAGATGAATGTGTAAGGAATTCAATTTCTGGTACATTCAGGAATTTTAAACTTAAGCAGGAGAGAGCAAGAAGACAAATATAGGATACTATTACAAAAGTGTAGACCTCTATACATAGGGTATTTTGATTTGTTGCTTGAGCTTAACGTTCCATGGTAGTGACATGACGGCTAAAGGAGACGTGCACTATAGGGTATTTTGTCCGAATACTCTGCTTTTGCAGTGGTATAATTGAGTATGTAAAAAAAAAAAAAAAAAAAAAAAAAGACCAGACGAGGAAGAGGGTGTTGGAAATTGGCTCTATTAATTAATTTCTTAAAAGCAGCATTTAGAAACATGTATGCCTACAACAACAATAAAATTATATTATAGTAGCCTTTACCTAGGTGGGATTTCGCTCCCAGACCCCCAATTTGTTCGGAATACGGCCCTGTACAATGTAGAAAATGCTTCTACGTGTATTGTGGCACAATATTTTGCGTTCTCCCTTCTGTGTCTTTCATATACATATAATTGAATCGAGCTAAAACGCTGTCACGAAATTCAAACACCTCGCAAGGCATTTTAGTCAACCCTCACCTATTTTTTTTTTTTTGCCTTTCTACTGTACGTTAAGTGGCAAAAAAATGCTCAAATACATGTTTCATTATTTTAAATGAATAATCAAATTAGCAACTTTCATGTCTCTAGCCGTAAGGAATCCCGAAATATAGGCATCTTATAATAATAATAATAATAATAATAATAATAATAATAATAATAATAATAATAATAATAATAATAATAATAATAATAATAATAATAATAATAATACAAAACGCTGAAATATATATTGAATTGTTTTAAGTGAGAAGTCCATATATCTAATTCCATGTTTCTAACCTTCAAAGATTCTTAGATATTGATATCTTATTATGATAATTGCAATCCCCGCCCCCTTTTCTTTACACCTCTTTTCCCCATTTTACTGAAGTATCAAAAAATGTTGAAACGCATTATTTTAAATGAGAAATCAAAATCAAAATTTCAGTTTTCTAACCTTAAGGGATTCGGAGAGATGATCATCTTATTAAAATAATTCCCACCCCATTCCCCCTTCCTTTCTTTGAATTTCCCAAAAATCCTTCCTTAGTGATACCTTAGATCGAAAATCTTATCTACTGTCCGAATTTCAAGTTTCTAGCTTAAGCGGTTTGGCCTGTGCGAAGATCAGGACGACTTCTTTATATATGATTACAATAACAGCTTGTAGCTTGTATTATTTCCTAAGAAAAGATGAAATGCCATTAAAAGTCACAATGAATGTTTCCGTGTTGAACCCCAAAAGTCACAGTTCTTTGTTGATGTAGTAGCTAGCGGACATACCTTTGATAATTGATGCATGAGGTTCTGTGGTTTGATACAAGGTAAGTGAACATAGAACGCACTGCAGTGGTTCAGATCCAACTTTAAACTCTAGTTCTCGTTCTGTAAAGCATCGCTTTTGACAAACGACATAAATACATATCAATCAATCAACCAACCGAAAAGTCTCCTTTTAGATTCAGAGAGCTTTTCGGTAAGGAGCGCTGAATATTCTATATTTCTCTTTATTCAAAGTAAACGTAATTGAAGATTCGGGTTTTGAATCACACATCATTTTTTTCTAGGATATAGTTTTAAAATATACATTTTTAGTTCAAAGAGTGATCCATCTTTCCTTCTTCCTACAGCTGTTCGTTCAACGAATAAATCATTCTCGCTCGTTTGCGGCTTATGGTGACAGTCTCAAGGAACTAGGGACAGAAGTATTCACAATTCAAATATGTCTGTATTAAGTACCATACATTTTGATTAGACTCTGCTAGGCTTGTCACACAGATTGGATCGGCCAGATTGAAAAGACAATATTTTTATTTCCGAAAGTAAACTGGAAGTAAAATACCTTTGGGGGAGCGGTCGCCCCCTCTGCCCCCACGTGGTCGTGGATCCACCAATATACAGAAGAATAAATTAAACTTTTATCTTTGATGTTGTTTTGCAAGGGTGCCTTACGTAAAAGGCGCACTGTACTCTTCACGGTTTCTTTACCCACAGTAACAGTAAGTATTTATTGTATAGAACAGTGTCATACCGCAGAATAAATTAAACCGTTTATCTTTGATTTGGTTTCACAAGGGCGCCGTACATAAAGGGCGCATTGTACCTTTCACGGGTTCTTTACCAACAGTAATAGTATGCATTCATTGTACAGAACTATGCCATACAGAAGAATAAATAAAACCGTTTATCTTTGGTGAGGTTCCGCAAGGGCGCCTTATATAGTGGGCGCACTGTAACCTTCATGGGTTTTTTACCAACAGTAACAGTATGTATTCATTGTACAAAATTGTGCCATACAGAAGAATAAATAAAACTGTTTATTTTTGATGTAGTTCGCGAGGGCGTCTTATGTAAAGAACGCGCTGTATTCACCACCAGTTCTTTAGCAATAATAAATGTAAGAATTTATTAGATCTATATATATAAAAAAGTTGTACCTTTATTTATAATGAGATGTTTGGGAGGGCGCACCGGGACATGTCCCGGTGTCCCGGTGGGCCAGCACGGGCCTTCAAAGATCCAAATGTTTTAGGCTTCTATAATAGTAATAAATAATAACTTGGACGGGGCATGCACATCCACAGCACATTAGCACATTACATACTATGATCATGATATGATTTATTTCAAATAAATAGGTACAAAGTTGTCATCATAGGTATTCTGCCATTATTGGCAAGTCACTTGCCGCAACTGAGAAGCTTCCATGCTCCTTAGTCTTCACGTAAGGGATTGAAAATTTGACTTTTTTTCCAGAAAGATTTTATTTCGATAACTGCTTGGATGAGTATCATATCCAACAACATAGAAGGTTTTCAACGGACGTAAAGATCATAATGCAGTTTACAGCAATTTGATATCTCAAACTGATCTGGAGATGTGATACACATTGGTAAAGTTTGCAACACTGGTTAAAATTATGTAATTGCAAGAATTTATTGTAATTACAAGTACCAAAATCTGTTTCTGTAATGTTATAAAAGCAAAGAGAATCAAGATACATTACGAACAATCCCCAAATACGTCATTTTTAGGAGTATCACTATCAGTATTCACGTTTTTCATATCTCCTCAACGATTTGAGATATCAAATTGCTGTAACGGCTCCAAGAAGTTTACGTCTTTTGAGAATCACCTACGTGATTAGACGTTCTGTTTATGTAAGAAATTTTTCGAAAAAAGTCTAATTTTTAATTTCTTGTATTCATTCGAAATAAGCCATGGTCATAGTATTCGACACTAAGGTATTTCGGGTTTGCATTTCACTGTCCGTCTCACTTCTATTCATAGACAGATCCAGGGGGGGGGAAGGTTATTCACCTCCCTGAGTTTCACAATCACCAGTGCTGCAAAAGTCGGTGAGAGAGAAAACAGAATCTTTCACTACCTTCTTTCCTCACCGTTGAATTCGTCCTGAATCCGCCTCTGCTTTTATTAATACTATTATCAGGTTTCTAAAGTTTAGATGCTTGTCATATTGCAGCGTCCTTAATTTGCAACACTGAATAACAAATTTGTGTTGTAAGGTTTCGTTTAATATTTAGATTTGAGATATGTAATAACATGGCATAGTGGCGTTAAAAATATAACTTTATATTATGTTGGCAACACTATTAATTTGTTGGTACTGCAGAGTTTATTAGACAGAGTTCCCTTGTCGTTATTTGCATCTTACAAAATTCCAGCCATTTTTGTCAATTAGTTTCAAAATTACATGGGCGTATCAAGATAAATGGTCCATCTCAAATTTTTATACTATAAAGTGGAGAAGTTCCATATAATATAAGCCTAATTAATCATTTTTTTCTTTCTTTAAATGATGATGATGAGGATATTGGTTTTAGTTTAGCGTCCTACTCAGCTATAGAGACGTGAACTCAGCATAACATGAGATACAAACCACTTAAGCTCCAGGCTGGAATCGAACCCGGTCTCCCGAACCGAAAACGCATACGCTAAACATATAGTCACGAGGGACCTCGAATGGGGCTGCGTAACTAAGGGAGATGCTGATGAGCAAAATAATGGATGAAATGGTGCAACGCTATGAAATGAGGAAACGGGAGAACCCCGAGAAAACCCACGAGCACGGTGTTTGTCCACCACAAGGTCCACACGGTGCGAGCTGGGATCGAACCAGGGACCCCAAGCACCGGAGGTGAACGCTCTACCACTGAGCCACCGCGCCCCCATAGGAAATTGTTCAAGGTTATGTACATACAAAGCTCAAGCGACTGAGACATTTTCTCAGGTCAACATGTTCTCTCAAATTATGAAGTATTGACTGTATCCTATCGTCAACTTTCATATACATGGCTTTTCCGTTCTTTTGAGTAATGCTCAGCATTTCCATTCTTCTGAAAACATGATTACATATAGAATCTTCCCTCAATAGTCTTCACAAGACTGGAAATGTGCAGGGGTTCTGGATAATATTTTGTTTAAGCATTTGTGTCAGTCTTCTACTGCTTTATTTGTTCGATTCCTGTGACTGCTACAATTCCAACTTTCCGGAGAAAAATTTCGATTTTCCAGCCATTGCTCCTAATCATTGAAGACTTCGACTCTTCGTCTAATCGGACAGCCTCCATGTTGATTAACAAACCATCAGAAATATACTCTACGGGTACTAGTGCCAGTGTTGGACACATCCGGACGTGACTGCGAATCTCTTTAATCTTGAGATTAGGGATGCCACATTTTTTCGAAAAATACTTTTTCGAAAACTAAAAACGAAAAACGAAATTTTATTCGAAAAACGAAAATTTTTCGAAAAACGAAAAACGAAAAATTTTTCGAAAAACGAAAAACGAAAATTTTTTCGAAAAACGAAAAACGAAAAATTTTTCGAAAAACGAAAAACGAAAAATTTTTCGAAAAACGAAAAACGAAAAATTTTTCGGAAAACGAAAAACGAAAAATTTTTCGGAAAACGAAAAACGAAAAATTTTTCGAAAAAACGAAAAACGAAAAAATTTTCAAAAAAGCGAAAAACGAAAAAACGAAAAATGAAATTTCCGAAAATCGAAAAACAGATTTTTCGAAAAAGGCCATCCCTAATAAGAAAGTCTATCAGCAAACAAATTCAATCCGTTTAATTGCTGACATTCGTTTGTGAACGAAAAACCCTAATTCCTACTTGGTGAAGAACGTAAAGTTTCCGTACTTTACTGCTCCGTTTTTCTCCCATCTAACTCCCTGAATTCCTATTAGGTCCATTCTATATTTCCCTATCTCACGCGTTACGGATTTTAACGTGTCTGCCCTATAAATACTTCTTATATTCCATATTTCAAATATCATGTCCATTTCACTTTACTGAGGTCCATCAGTCTTGATCCGAACCTTTTGAGATTGTTTCTGAACGAGTGTTTTTTTTTTTTTAATTGTTGTCTTCACGCCAAACCCCCAAGCTGGAGGACCACCCTTGTCGTCTGCCTGCAGCTACTTATTTAATATATTCGTAACTAGCGTCTATATCTAGATGCCTCCTCCTCGATCCGCAAACTGAGGACACAACATGTTGTGATGACAGGAACCCACATTACAAGTAACAGAACACAATAAAGTCACAAGTCTAGAAAACTGTTAAAACAGATAACTTTTAACATTTCACATTTTCTTCCAATGAGGCTGTATATTCAGTCACTAAGTATGGCTAGAAGCTACTTCTTGGCTATGCGGGTAACGTACACGTCTTTGGCGTGGGGGCCCCGGGTTCGATCCCCGAAAGATCATGTGGTTCGTATCGACGTTAGTCTGCAAGTCCACGTTTTATATATGCTTGGTATTGAATTGGAAGTTAAATCCAATCCAACTAAGGCTCGTGGCTATATGGTTAAGAGGCCTCATTCCGGCGAAATTAAAATACCGCTAATTTTACAGTAATTGTGTGATATCTTCAAATAGATAAAAGATAATTGAAATGTGGAACAAGAGCGCCCTAGACAATATTATTTTGCTTGAGGTACCGTTATCACAAGTCACCTAGTGGCTTTCCGTTTTCAGCAGTTTAGAAGCGCGAAAATAAATGCCGATTTTCAAAATGGCTCGAAATCGAAAACAGATAACTGAGTCGTGATAACAGTATCTCATTAATTATATTGTCTAGGGCGCTCTTGTTCCACATTTCGATTATCTTTTATCTATTTGAAGATATCACATAATTACTGTAAAATTAGAGGTATTTTAATTTCGCCGGGATGAGGCCTCTTAACGTTTGATTCCGAGTGAGAGCTCATGAGGTTCGAATCTTACATTAAACCGTAGGTCCACCTCTCGTATAACTTCGGTTACGGACAATCAAGTCCAAATCAAGCAATCAATCTACCCATCCAACCACTAAATAAATATACATTTGTATGAACAAAAACACTCAACAATACCAATTGATGATAGCTGTGATTGGTCAGTTTGATATTATCACCTCCCTTTACTTTCTGTTCAATAGATTTTGCTTAACAGGACTGCACCAAAGCGAAAGTAATGTGCTGTCGCACATGTTCGGTGTTCCTTGTATGATTATTATGGAAATAAAATATAAAAAAAAAGTTTTCAAAACTGCAAAAAGGTGGTAACATTTTTAAAAAAATGTGCAAAAAGATGCAACCAAATATAGTTAGGAGTGTTTATCTAATGTTCTCTTGGCAAGACAAGCTATTATTGGCCCTTCAATAGAAAAAAAAAACTAAAATAAAATAAAAAAAGATGCAGCACCTAAAAATCCAAGCTCTAACCATTACCATCCATTTTATAATTAAATTGAAACAATGCAGTTTAAATTGCAGTTAATTTGTCGCAATATATTACTGTAGAAATACACAAATACTAATGTTCAAATCTAAATCTGGTTGCGGACCTTGTTCAATTTTGAAAAAATTAAATTGAAACAATGCAGTTTTTAAGTTGCATTTAAATCTTTACAATAGTTCCAAATCGGCAAAGTATCTGCGCTAATGACATCAAATAGCGTCAGGCATGCAAGCGACAGAGTAACTGTTTACTATAGAAATTAGTGTGAGGAACTGACACTTTCGCCATTTATAAATACGATTTACAAAAAAAAAAAAAAAAAAAAAAAAAAACTCAATTTAATGGGAATACATGGAGTTGGCACCGATTAGAGGGCGACCGCAAAGGTGGTAATGATGTGTTAGGTCAAACTCTGTAAACGTGAGGAGAAATAGAATTGTAGTGTGTTGAGAAGACAGTGATACTGTAAAATAGGGATTGTTTTCAAGAAAGGCAAATTGTTGGTGCTCGGTTCTATGATGCGAGTGTGATGAAAGTGGCAAATGTTTCCGATATTTTGCGAGCGGCGGTGTACAAGTGGAAGTCGATGTTCAGAAAGCATGACGAAATCAGTGCGACAAAGAGGAATAGTAGGCGGAAGGAAGCCCTCAGGGACAGATCCCGCCGAACATTAAACCGGATTGTCACTTAGAACCGTCGTACAGAGTGCTGTGCAAGTGACAGAGGAACTCAAACAGCACCTCGAGATTATGTCAACAATCACAGTCCGCCAAAACTTTCCCAACATGGACTTACGGGGTCGGATTGCAATTGCGAAACAGCTGACAAGGGACCATAACGCTTTAGCACAATGCAATGGTACTGCGAACATGCAATAACAGCAGCTGATAACTGGAAATGTGTAATAATGATACAGTGAATCATGCTTCAACTTATTTCAAGCCATAGGCCGTGCTTAAGTGTGGCGGACGCTCAAAGAAACGAATGATACGGAGTACCGACCGTGAAATATGCTGGCGGATTCCGTGATGTGGTGTGGGCCGCAATATCCTTTTTTCTTCACAGTGAGTTTACCGGTCCCGTGATTATGTCACTAGTTTAGGGGACCATGTGCGCTCTATGTTGTTTCTGAGGAATCATATTCCAGGATGAGAATGCATTCATTCATACGGCTGGAAATGTTGCGGTGCGGTTTAAGAAATATCTGAATGATGTTCAATACCTCTTTTGGCTTGCCGAATCCCTAGACATCAGCATATCAAACATCTGTGGGTCCGTTTTCTGAACACGAGTTCGGCACAGATTTCCGCCTCCATCCTCGTCCACGGAACCGATATATGCACTGCATGCAGAACGATGTAATATTCTACGTGCTACCATTCATTTCCTCTGTGACTTCATTCCACATTGCATTAGAGCTGTTCTGTGGACGAAATGAATCCAACCCATATTAATCTAATAAGTTGCATTTTTTTTTTTTTTTTTTAGGTATTTTCATTATATTAATAAGTATCTTATATCACTTCCCTGGAGCCCTCTAAAAGCGGATATTTCCCCATTTGCTGAAAACCACACCTGGATAATTTTAAAGGCTCGACAAAGAAAGGATATATTCGCCTGAAAGAGGATCTCTCTCCCTAATATCGCAAAAAAAAAAAAAAAAAAAATCTTGCAAATTTTCGCCTTACATTGTGTGACCATATCACGAAATGGAAAGTGCGAGAAATACAAAGAAGAATTTTATGCATCAGGTAAATCCATTGAGTTTCCCCTCCCTCATCTGATCTTTTTTTTCTTTCTTCGTCGTCATCATCACCATCCGTCCTGTTGAAGGTGTCATTGTTCTGCAAGGAATTTTTTGCCTTAATATTTCAAAGTCAAATCCAAGCGAGCGGGCGTGAAACTTTCACTTTATGCAGAAAAGAAAGGAAGAAAGAAAGTTTATCTTTTGGTCGGGAAAAGAAAGTGAAAGAAATGATGTTTTATGTCATCTACCACGAAGGCTTAGTCACCCACCAATGATGATGGTTCAGCGGCCGCTGTAACAACACAAAACTTGTAACTACTCTTCAGTAAACAATAAAAAAGAAGTTAGTATGTATATAACTACATCCGTGTGGTTCTGACGAGATAAATACTTATTGGAAAACATAGTATCGTGTCTAACGTAAGTGTAAAAAAAAGAAAATGTCAGCGAGATTTATTATTGTTAATTATCATTTCAATTGTTGAAGAAGAACACCGTTACTATCGCTCCCGGATGCGAAAAGTTACTAGGATTACGTTATTAATTAAAAAAAAAAAAAAAAAAACATCCTTGTAATTCCTGAAGCGTAACAATACATTAGCAATTAGCAATATAGAAATTATAACAATACGATTTTTTTTTCGTTACAAGCTGTATTCAAATAATTTGCATTTAATTATTGACTGGAGTAGCATTTCTATTTTACTTTCTTTCAATAACAACACTTGATTTTCTTTCTTCACATACTGAAAGAAGTACAGTACTTTCTATGTGTATGAATCAACCACTCAGTACATTTAATAGATGGGAAGAACAGGATGTTTGTTAATCGAATTTACGTAAAAAGTATTTTCAGTTAACTCCTAGAAATGCAATATCTTTTTAAACTGGAAATATTAGTTCCTTTTAACTGCATCTCACTGTCGTCAAGCGAATATTAAATTATATACACACACCAGTGTTTCTTAAATTGTGGTCTTCGAGACATACCCTTGTTACCCTCTCAGATTGGCAATCGGAGAAAAAAAAAAAAAAAAAAACTGAAGTATGTACAGTAGAGTTTCGATGTTCGGGACTTGGTCAATGCCGGATTATCGAAAATGTCAGATTATCGGGCATTGCCTCCGTGATGTCCAAACGCTAAATCGTACACTGAATAGAGCTTTAACATGGTTTTTGGCTGTAAATAGTGTTTACTAGGAACAAGAAGATAACTATTTCAACTCAAATACAATCAAAACAATTTTAATTCCATATTTTAAAGAGTACACATTGATACTGAGTTATTATACTGTTCTAGGCATGCAATAAATTGGATAAAAAAAGAAAACAACTCCACCATGCCATCGGGCATTCCAGACTACAGATGGCCTTATTCGAAAAATCCGTTTTTCGATTTTCGGAAGTTTGATTTTTCAATTTTTCGAAAAATTTTCCATTTTTCGATTTTTTGTTTTTCGTTTTTCTATGATTTTTCGTTTTCCAATATCTTTTTTCGTTTTTCGATGATTTTTCCTTTTTCGAAAAAAATCGTTTTTCGATGATTTTTTTTTGTTTTCGAAAAATTTTTCGTTTTCCAATAATTTTTGTTTGTTTTTTGATGATTTTTCGGTTTTCAAAAACATTGTTTTTGTTTTCGATTTTGTTCATTTTTCGATTATTTTCGTCCTTCATTTGGTTTTTCTTTTAAGTTATCAATCATAATCCCTTATTTGATTAATAAAAATCAAATAAAGATAGCATATATATCGTAAGCGATCGATGAAACTCATTCGATCTTGCGAGCTCATCCGTGGCTAAGCGATTAGCGTACGCGCATTTGGCGTGGGATACCCCGGTTCGATTCCTGGCGGGAGCTCATATGGTTCGGATTCCACGTTAATCAGTAGGTCCACGTGTCATATAGCCTCGCTGCTAAACGGGATGTTAAACACAAAATCAACTTAACTCATTCGACCTTGACTAAACCTGGTATGGCTGTAAACTTGGACAAGATTCATAGCCACGTGTAATATTATTGTGTGCAGACCTTTGTTCCCCGAGTTAATGATCATCAAATTTGGGCTTGGATTTAATGAAGGATATTGTATAACGCATACTATCTACGAAACTCATCAAATCAAGACCAAAATCGGTATGGTTGTGGACTGTGATGTATTTAGTAAGTGGATCAATACGTTAAATATTAGTGTGGGAGATTTCGGTTCCAGAGCCATTGTCCATCAAATTTGGGTTTTGACTTATTGACAGGAAGAAATTTCACACAGACGCGTTTGATTAAACTCAAACGATCTTGAGCAAAGCCAGTATGATCCTAGATCTTGACGAACTTGATATGCATGGAAGCTTAGTATGAAATATTATGATGGTTCTTTGGTTCCCGAGTTATTAACCATCAAAGTTAGGTTTGGACATTGTGAAATCAAGAAATTTCATTAAAGTGTGAAAGATGGACCTCATCCGATTTTTACCAAACTTGGAATGGTGGTAGATCTTGAATTCCATCAAGTTATTGGTTATGAAAGTTAGGTTTGGACTCATCAAGAAATTTCAATAAAACGCGAAAGATGAAACTCATGTGCTTTTTATCAAACTTGGCATGGTGATAGGCCTGCAACCATATATAATGTTATAGTGTGCAAGTCTTTGATTCCTGGTTATTAGCCTCAGTTAGGTTTGGACTTTACTAAATAGTATTATTTAACGCATACTATCGACGAAAATGGTCTGATTTTGATCAAAATTTGTATGTTGGTTGATCTTGACGTCCTTAGTACGCATTTTTAACATCATAGTGTGTGAGCTGTTAGTTTCCGTGCTACAAGACGTGGACCTACATTTTAAAGTGGAATCCGAACCACCGTAATACGTTCAATACTTTCTCACCCGAGACCACGTGAACTAAAGGAACACACGCTAGCCATTAGACCAGGAGGACAGAACTTGAAAAATCTTTTCTTGGAATTATGAAATTATATACGGTATTTAAAAAGATGTTTGTCACCTCCTAGTACCTTTCTCGTTCTATGAGAATCAATGTTGTAATCAGAGGTGGCAGTAAGTTTCTACCATTTCCGGTTGCAATACAATAATAATGTCAGAGATGGAAAGTACCGTTATGACAAAGAATAAATATAAAAAAACTGCCTCCTGATCACTTTTTCATATAACGATTAACGTTGAAACTGGAAATCGTAGTTTCTCACCACTTCCGGTTTGCATACAGAGAGAAAGATCAAGATGACAATCTTGAGATGCTGGATTCATATTTAAAAGGAAAAAAATCTCGTACCATTTTTTGCTCTATGGAGATCACTATTGAAATTAGAAGTGATAGTAAATTTCTACCACAGGATAAAACTTGGAAATAGTCTATTCTTAAGATACTGAATTCATGCTTCTTGCTAACTATTACTGTGCTTGCTCCATGGTGATCAATACTGAAACCGGAAGTCGTAATACATTTCTTCCACTTCCTGTTTTAGTAGAGAAACAAATGAGTTTCGTTTCACAGGGTGAAATTACGGTAGACTTCCAATCTATTCGGGTCCAATACTCAAACTTGAAGTAGTACAACCATAACTCCTGGTTGCAATAGATTAATAAGATCAAAGATAGAATTTGTTTCTCGAATATTTAATCGTATCAAAAACTGGAAGCTGAACAGTATATATAAAGGTAACCGAAAAAGTTCTGTCGCATTTTCACCCACCACCTTCAGACATTGATATGTCACTTAAGATGTGCCTGGAAGATCAAAAATAGTCCCCTTCAGCATCCACGACCTTCTGCCAACGTTTTGGAAGGTCATGGATTCCATCTCGGTAGAACTTGGTGGATCGTGAAGCGAAGAAGGTATCAAGTGCATTTTGCACTTCTACTAGGGATTTGAACTAGCGTCCTTTAGGTGATTGTCCAAGGAATGGAACAAGTGACAATCGAACGATGCAATGTTCGGGGAGTATGGCGGATGCAATACCATCCAAGGCGTAGAATGGTGTCCCGGGTCATCCTAGCCACGTGGGGCTTAGTTTTGTCCCGTAACAGGAGGACCCCTTTGCGATTCAGAAATGGTGCCTCCAGAGTTTTGAATTTTTCTTGAACACTGTTGACAGTACACAGTTGCATTGATGCTCTGATCCGCTGGTAGCGTTCCCGATGCACGATGCCGCGAGTAGTCTACCAAACACACAGGAGGACCTTCTTCTGGTGCAGCGCTGGTTTCGGCTGTTTTGAAACTTGTTTATGGGATGCTAACGAATGATGACAGCGCCGTGCAGCTTCGTACAGAACCCACTTCTCATCACATGTCAACATCCTGTCCAGAAATGGCTCCTTCCTCAGACGAGACAGCAAAGAAACACAAGTGTCTGCTCGTGTTGCCTTCTGGCCCGGAGTCAAATCGGGACCCATCGACCCACTTCTGGTGCTTCCCAAGTTGATGGAGGAGGAAGTTTCTCGACCCACACTTAATTGTAGTCCCAATTCCTCACATGTCTGGCCACTGTTCGCCTCAATTGCTGCCTAAAGATCTTAATTTTGTACATGAGTTGGTCTTTCGGCACGTGATACGTCTTCGAGTGTTTCGTCACCGTCCTTAAACTTGATAAACACCGCTAAAGTGTTCGCGTAGTCACTACACACTCACCAAAGGTTTGACATACCTTCCTCCCCGCTGCAACAGCGCTTGACCCCAGTTTGAACTAGTACAGCATACACGCCCTTATGACGCTTTGTGGAGGTTCCATGTTTACTCTGTCCTTACGCAAGTTCACGGTGTAACTGAACTGCCACTATACCCACATCAACTACTGGCCTTCGCCTTATCTCCATTCACGTTCAACTCACGGTGTAACGGCCAATTGAACATAGACCTTCACACAAAAAGCGACATAACTTTCTTGGTTACCTTTATATTTACTGTCTGCCCCTCCCCAAGGGACATAAAATCTCAAGAACCATTTAACGAATCACCATCAATTTTTGACCAGAATGAAGAGGGTAAAAATTTAGGAATCGAGTTCGCTGAAGAACATGGTTCATCTAATTAATCCCAAGATATGAACGATCAAAAGTCGGTTCGTCGTGTTTTTCTATAGGAGTAATTATGATTATGAATAGCATTCTTACTTGATAGACTACCTACAGTGGTGTTGAGATTAGCGGGTTAGTATAACGCTTAGGATGTAAAATACTAATCCGTCCCTGAAATACAATGCTGAAGTGAAACTAAATTAGCTTCTAATCGACAAATGTATTAAGATAAGACTTGAATGTTTTATGTTTTCAAATATTCATTCATCTTAAAAGTATAGGTCTACTTCATTCAATTTGCCTAGGGTTAGTAAAATTTAGCTTCTTACGGAGTTCGATTTACTAAAAATCAAACCAAACTCGTTCACGTTGTACAGTGTGACACCGCTGCGTATTAAGTATAAATAATACTATTTGGTGTTATAAAAGGAGACGCTTCTATGTAGGGAGACATACGTGGATAGGTGGTGAAGACCAGACACTTTCTACATTAATAAGAGAAGTCAGAACATCTGGTTGACAGGTAAATCATGAACCCAACTTCATACGTAAAAACAGAATAGATCAATAGAGCCGCTGGAATGTTGAGAAGTTTAAAATAAATCTAATACATATTAACTAAAAGGAAAAAAAAATCATTAACTTAACCATTGTTTTTTGAAGGTCATTTTGAGTATATTTCATCCCACGCCATTACATTTGTTTGTTTTGTTTGGACAAGCTTAAAATACGTCTCGGAGTATTCCACTTATGCTGCTGTTGACATTCGCCGCCAAGCATTGCTAATGATCACTCTTGCTTTTCCGTTTTGGACTCGCTGTTTTAAAATTAGGTTGAGGGTAAAAAAAATGTATATGTATGTAGGGCAAACAGCCTATTTTCTTCTATTTAAGAGAACAAGTTCTTTCATCTCAAAGAAAGGACACTTTTCCAATGTCGAAAGTGGGCTATATACAAATGCGGTAATCTTACAGAGCAGCAATGCTCATCCGAATGTTGACAGTATTAAAGTACATATGGTAAGAGAGAGAGTGTGTGTGCGAAATTGTTTTATGATATGGATTCGGTCAACAAGAATGTGTTCAATCCTTCTTTATCCTTTTATTCCAGCCGGAAGTGATAGAAAGTATCATTTACGGTTTAAATATTAATCTTTATGAAGTAAAAACTGAGAGTTGGCGGGAAATGTTTTTTTGATATGACCTCGGCATCCTAAGAATATGTTCAATCTCCATCTTTATCACTCTATTAAAACAGGAAGAGGTAAAATATACCACTTTCGATTTCAACATTGATCGCCATAACTATTCCATCAGGCCTTGTTTCCATGTTGTCAAACTAAGCACAACAACAGACTGAGCAACGCTATGTGATAAAAATATATAAAAAGCATAAACACGTAACAGTTTCACCACACTAAGTATCTCTTCATCAGACTTCCACTCCTTCTCTATCCATTTATGTATTTTTTTCGTCAATTCCGGAAAATATCTTATAACTATTCTGTCAGGCCTTGTTTCTATATTGTCAAGCTAAACACAACAGACTGAACGAGACTACATGTTAAACATATACAAAAAACAAAATGCGTAATAGTTTCAACACTAACTGTGTAGCTCTATCCACTACGACTTTGGAATTTACTACAAGAATAACTAAAACTTTTCTCACCAGAGTATATACACTTATTTATTACAGTTTCGATAACTTAACGTTATCTTCATCAGATACTAACTGCTCTATCAGCTTATCTTCATCAGCAGTTCTCTCTAGTCTCTCTAGTCGAGTTCCGAGCCGATTCACTGTTTTTGGCGTCGAGTATCGAGTCGAGTCGAGTTTTAACTCACTTTGAAATCATGGCCTGATTAAACTGGAAAGCGAAAGCCATAAGAAATGTAAGCTAAGCAGTAATATGGAATACTTTTAGTGTTGCTCACGAGACTCCAAGAGATAGCGAGATTCCAAGAGATTTTCTATAACAAGTTCAGCTCGGCTCAACTGAGCCATGGTTCGAGCCGGCTCGCTTGGAGTGAATCATCGGCTCGAGCTGGCTTGGTTGGGATGAGCCATCTGCTCGGTTCGGCTCAACTGAGAAAAGGGCTCTAGCCGACTCAGTTGGTTGAGCTGTTGGCTCTGTGGCTCACTTCTCGGTTCGGGTCGATAGGGAATGAGCTGTGAGTCGAGCTGCTCCAGTCGTTGACAATTCTAAACCCGGGCCGAGCAGTTTTGAAGATATTTGGCCAGTGCCCTATAACTTTTAACAATATTTGGCTCGACCCGAATACTCAACCTGGACCCTCAACCCAAATTCAGAAGCTCATGAATAATGTCCTTGATTCCTTGACTTCACGACTACCGTGGTTGGCAATCAACTACTTGCTTATAGTATTTAAATACAAACCGCCTATCTTTCATGTTTATACACAGTGTTGTTATAATTAATAATAATAATAATAATAATAATAATAATAATAATAATAATAATAATAATAATAATAATAATAATAATAATAATAATAATAATAATAATAATAATAATAATAATAATAGTGGTACTAATAGTAGTACGGAAAATTGAAGTAATAAGATTTTTTGACATATTCAAAGTTTCGGACCTAAAAGTAACGCATTGCTTTCGAAGTAAAGTAACAGTTACTTTTTGGGGCAAGTAACGCATTAGTAACGCGTTACATTTTAAGATAAAGTAACTTGTAACGCGTTACATTTTTACAAGTAACTTATCCAACACTGCTTCTCCGCAGGGTTATCCAAACACAATTAGGGAAATCACTAGAAGAGAGAATACTTCTCTAGTACCCAGATTTCTCCTAATTGTGTTCGAACAACCCTGCGGAGAAGTCGTGGCTGACCTTTCTCGATATGCTTCTAGATACGGGAGTTAGAATCATGTGCGCCGACTGCGTGGGTGCTTCGGGGCTCCAGCACCCACATAAATAATCTTGTGGGTGCGGTGCACCCTGAAGTTTTTAGTTTGATAGAAGCAAAATAAAATAAATATTTCTCATTTGCCACTGTCAGAAAATAATAAGCAATTAAAACATTGAGGTGGAAGTTAAAATTTCTACCCTCTAAAACATAATTGTTTATTTCAAATGTATTTCTGCGAAGGCAACCAAGCAATGCACTTCCCCTTTCTTGCTCGTCTCTGGCCTAGTCAAAGCCAGTCCCGACAATAAAAAAATGGAACTAAATTGTGAATAGAATCGCATATTTTCGGCTTGTGTCACAGCACAGCCCTTTATGACAGTGTTCATAAAATATTTTAACTAAAAGGATATCAACCAAAAATATTGAAACTCCCTTGAAAACATACAGGTCCCGCTATTGATACGCGCCCACATAAATTTTGGAAAGTCAGCGCCTTTAGTTAGAATCACGTGTTAATCAAACTCTTAATACAACGCTAGAAACAAATTCTGAATCCTTATGATATAATGTAAGTAATTTTGCTACTGTTTGTATGAATATTTATATTTGAAATCCCCATTTTTTAAAAATATTGGTACCGTTTCTTAGCGATTTTTTTTTAAATTCTAGCTCTGCCTATGAATATTATAGTGCAAGGGAGAATTGCATTTTCTTTTTTGTTTAAATTTCTGAGAGAAGAAACTTTAACAGGAGAGTTGTTCTCCCGGCCCTCGTCTCGCTGTACAGTATAATTTATAACTTCTTTATTATTTTGTTTTTAGTTTGCTCACCAACTAACTTGCGGTTTCCCAAATATCAATACTCAAACCTAAATATAGTTACGGAACTTGTCTTAATAATAAACATGATAGCACGTTCATATTCAGCATCATCATTTCTATTTTCAAATAATTAAATTGCAATTAAATGGCCACAATAGTTTTAAATCTGCAATTTGTTTGCACGCCAGCGCCATCTATTGACGTGCGGCAGGCAACACAGGTAACGGAGCGGCGAGTGTTACACCGTAACTATAAGGGATTGAGTGATTCAAAAACTGAGGCATTTTCCTTTTGTAATAAAGATAATATATGTGATGTGCAGTACATACAGTAATTGCTCCTTTCGTAAATTTCTGCAAACGTGTAACATTAACTGACCAACATATTTCTCGAACTTATCACTGGTAACTTGTTTAAGTATAGACAGTCAATGATGTAACTCTTACGAACTAGAGTAGTCATAACTATATATAGACATTTGGTAATATTTAGATTTTACTCAATGAAAAAAAAAATATAGAATAAGATCCCATGTTTGTTAGATAACTTTATTGATACAGAAGCAAAATTCAATATTAATGTGGAACATTGTAAACGCGTCTGTTAAAACTGTAAATAATCTATTTGTATGCTTCTTCTTGAAATTGACCTTTGACATACTGACCTGTCGATACCATTTTTAATCGTCATATACGCTGCGAGATTAATCATAGACGAAATCAGAGAAAAGGCATGACCCGGATACAAGTAAACACTTCAACAATTAAAGAAGTAAAGTGAAAGGTCATCTCATCGTTGTAGTAGAGGTCAGTTGGCAAAAGGGCCCCACCCTTCTTGGCAATGGCGTGATCTCAGGGAAAGAACTATTCTTTTCTGTGTTTACTTTCAACTGTTTTCCTTCAAAGAAATAAATAAACAGGAGAATAGATATAGATAAGAGATGTAACGTTTCAACGATGTTCAGGTTTTTTTTTTTTTTTAAATTGGCATTCTTGTCTAATGAAAGTTTTGGGGATGTGAACTTCACAAAATACTTGGGCATTCCGTACACAAAATTGGATGGCATTGCAGTAGGGGTTAATTATTGTTTAGCAGTTACAGCCTCATTTTTCTAAATCTGGGTACTGGAAGACTGTATTGTCAACATACACGACAGGTGAATTGACTTGTTTGTCGTCAACCAATGAGAGTGTGATGCCGCAATATTGCCAAACTTACGGTGATAAGTTATCTTTTGGCGAGCGAATTTTGTGACATATTAACATGCTGTCGTGTCGATAAGGACATGACAGATACCTGCCAAATAATGTTGCCTCTAAGACGAGACGACAAATAAGATTTTCGTACCTCGTCTCGTGAATTTTGTCTTGATTTGATTTTCACAGAATGTTTTTGTCTCGTCTCGAGAAACTAGTGTGTATTTAAAAACAAAATCTTGTGTCTTTTGTAATTTACGCACTCCACAAAAAGTGTGATATAATAACATTTAAGCAATATTAATTATTGGAGTATCTCTAAACGTTGATAAATAATCTCCATTCATTGTTTTCGTATAACGACATTATCAATTTATAAGTTTTTATATTATGAATTATGTAAAATTAAAGCAGTGATTGAGATCTATGACTTGGACAAACTAGTATTGATAACGAGACTCGTGAACTTTCTGGACGGCCACCATGGACTCGATCTTGAGAGGTCGAGGAGAATTGCCCCTCAGAATTTGAACATATTTGTTTGGATCTTTGCTTTGATATTTAACAAGGAAACACAAAAATACCATCCCTCTCTAAAATTTTACATAAATCGATGCCTCTGCTATAACAGTATTCAAAGTTGCTACCCCCTGTTATTTTCTCAAGTAATATTACAACAAGGCGAGAACTGAAAATTTTATGAACTTTCGTTAGAATTCTTTTTTCTGCTACAGAGCTGGTTAGATCTTTGTGAATTCTATTGAAAGTTCTAGCAAATGTAGTTGCGTTCATTAAATGGTTTGCAAGCATCACGTTATATTTTGCAGAGTTGAGAGTTCAATGTAGTTGATTTTGTTCATTGAGTTGATGCCTTCTTCATATCTTCTAACAAGGAGAAGGCACACTTTGGTAAGTGAACTTCGGGGCCATTCTTTGCGAGGTGGTAGTGCACATTTAAAGCGTTAATATTACAAACTGGGAGAGCGCAATGGGCGAAAATGACGGAAAGAAACCGTCTAAAGTTTTCTACTCTACGTATATATCGTACGACGCGCAAAATTATCAAGTGACGGCGTGGCAGAGTGAGAAGAAATAGCGACTCAAGTGCACAGGGTCCCGGGTTCGATTCTCGTTCCAGTCATAGTTTTTCTCTTGTTTTTTTGCTTCAACCAATAAAGTAAGCATTTGTAACTATAAGTAAAATATTAATTCACCATATGTTTATAATGAATAAAACAGTAGAAATCACTTGTAATTTTTTTTGATGTTCAATGTTAAATAGGAAAAAAATGTAATCTCTTCCGTAAATATTGTTGCTGCAATCGTTGTATAAAAAAATGTTCTTGAAGCTTCATGTCTACATCTGTTGACAGTGTGAGAATTACAAGAGGAATGAGGAGGAAATCTGCTTTGGTTACAGCAACATCCAGTATTAGCAAAGGGGATTTCCCCCCTTAACTCTTTTGTAAATCGCACACTGTCAACAGATGTAGACACGAAGCGTCAAGAACATTTTTACACAACGACTGTCGTCAAAGGCGCCGATCATGGAGGGTTGGGGCCCGTCCCCCCAAGTTTATGTAGGCCCCATGTATTTTTATGAATATGTATTTTTTATTGTTACACGTATTGTTGTATGTATTTTTTATGAATGCCCCCAAAATTTACAGAGAAATCGGCGCCGTTGACTGTCGTAACCTAATACGACTCGTGATATCAGTATATTTACGGAATAGATTAAATTTTCTTGCTAGTTAACATGGAATATTGAAAGATTGTACAATTGATTTTAAAAGTTCTATTGTTTTATTCATTATAAACATATGGTGAATTAATATTTTATTTATAGTTACAAATGGTTACTTTATTAGTTGAAGCAAAAAAACAAAACAGGAATTCATTTGTACAGGAATCGAACCCGGGACCCTTTGCATATGAGTTTCACACTTTACTCACTCTGCGACGCCATCACTTGATAAATTTGCGCGTCGAAATGTATATGTGGCGAGTAGAATACTTTTGAAGACGGGTTTTCTCCCTTATTTTTGCCCATTGCGCTCTCCCAGTTTGTAATATTAACTCTTTAAATGTGCACTACCTCCTCGCAAAAAATAGCCCCGAAGTTCACTTACCAAAGTCTGCCTTCTTCTTGTAAGTTCCAATTCCTACTTTGCTAAAGAAAACCTCTCCCATTAATCAGACGTTCTTTTTTATCTCCGTTTTTACATTTTCATTATTTTTAATTATGTTACATTGATACTGCTAACTCTCTTGATAGTCAATCCTTGTCTAATTGAATGTCTTTAACGCAGTAGTGTGATGGAGATAGTCTTGTGATTATTCATTTCAAACTCAACAGTAACAAAATAAACATGATTAATATGACAATTTATCACTTAATGAACACATAACCGATTGGTAGAATTATAGTGATTACTCTGGGAGTTCATATAGTAAGATTTTGTTTTCGTTTCAAGTTCTGTAACATAGTAAGGACACTCAGTCAAAAAGGTAAAATAATAATAATAATAATAATAATAATAATAATAATAATAATAATAATAATAATAATAATAATAATAATAATAATAAAATAAAATAAATAAAATAAAATAAAATAAATCTCAGGCCAATTATCCTGAGTGACATTTTTCTGGATTTTCCTAATTTACACCAGGCAAATGCTGGGATGGTAACTAACATAATGGTCCCAGGCCACTACCCTGCTCGCAAAGGGACATCCCTCGTGACGGACTAACATGGTCTTAGACGCCAAACGCCCAGAAAGTTAATTTCTAATCCTAATCAGGTGCTGTAAAGTTAGATGTAGGTATGCCATTTATAATAATCTTACATTATCATAAAATTTAGTGTACCAAAAGGACTCCATTTCACTTGATCAATCTACGTTAGCTGGTTCATTTCTGTGCAAGATAATTTCCAAATTCGTAAACTTGGAACAATTAGTACTCATCTGATCCTTATTGTCGTCTTATTTGCACATATTTAGCTAGAAATATGAAACCTAAACCATCATTTTTTTTAAGGGATACAATACCGCATACAACGTTATACCAAAGGATGAACGAATTCTTTTATTGCCTAGGAAATGAAAATGACATAAAGAAACTGAACTGTATGAAGCGATAAAATCCAGTATGTCCAATACAGTTGATGGAAAGGTCAAACGCACAGCTTCCTCCGTTCCTCGCTAAATTCGTGTCTGCTCGAGTTTATTTGGAAGAAAACATTCCTCGCTTCACCAACAACCGAACGTTGAACGGCGATGCACCCTTGCAGAACAATCTCGATGCTCTGGCGTTTGTATGAAATAAGGGAGCGAAGGAACTTTTTTTTTTTTTTTTAAATAGAAAACGAAGCTTTTAGAATAATGTAATTCTTAGAGCATGGAAGTTTCTCAGCTGCGGCAAGTGACCTGCCAATAAAGGCAGAATACCTATGATGATGATGATGATACTTAGAAATTCATGAAACGGAGGGGACAGATTGTTCCCTCTATTCCATGGAGAAATCGCTACTGCTAACTACCAAATTTGTGAAAAAAAGGGAAAAAAGTTTGTACGGCACGCTTAAGTACATGAACCTCCCTTCTCTAGTTGGTCTAGGGCTAGGGGATGCATGTTTGGTGACCGTGGTCTTGGCTTCTATTCCCGGTGGAGAACATAAAAAATTAATTTAACAATTATTCACTTTTATTAACCATCCATCTCCTTTAGCCCAAAGGGTTTAATTATAGGACGTTAAACTGAAAAAAAAAAGCTTTTTTAAGTACATGAAATGGTTAACTATTTTTTACATTAGATCTATAAGGTTTATTCACAGTATCTAGACGTGAATCTTTTATACTTTGAAAGGAGATTCAGATAGAAATTGTAAAGATGAAATGTGCCCATTCCCTTGTGCATTCAACGCGCCAAATATAGAATGGATTGCGTAACATCATTGTTGTGAGACGTAAATGTGTTTGAATTTGAAGCAAGATACTTGGAGATTAAATTTTTGCTATGGCTGTTGCTGGTCGCGAGTAAGAAACAATATCTTAAAGATCCAATCAAAGTAAATAAATAAATATTTAATTTGGAGAGTGAACTTCTTATCTGTTGAGCTTCATTATCAGAAGAAAAACAAGAGATAATGTGAACCTCGTTGTCTCTATTCAGACATCTTCTCAACAGCTTCTTTTTACCTTAAAGCAACAAATAACTCACTGATAAGCATTGCATAAAATAAGTACCGGTATTCTTAGGTATTTACCAAGTGACCTCCTTGATTGCATTCATCCAATCACATTGATAATATAAATTGATGTCCTTTGCATGTATTGCGAAATCTACTTGGAACTTCCTTCAACTTACAGGTTGAGGTAATCTATCTTGAAAGTGAATAATCATATGTCCAGCTTATTTTTCCTTTATCTTGGAATTTCATTTCCAATTCAGAACATTTACTTTTCAACTTCTCGTTGAAAGCCAATGCACATTAATAATACTGAAGCTATTTTCAAACGTTTGATGTAATCTTACTGCAAGTACTTTATAAAGTTTAAAACATTTCTTCCTGTTCTTTTTATTTTTCGAAATAAATAAATTACTAGGATACTTATGTATTGTATGAGGTATAGTCAATAAATAGCAGCAATTTCTTTATATATCATAAACCTAAGTATATGTCACCAATATGGAATTATTTGTTTCAGGATACAAAACAGTTGTCTCTATACTTCACTTATAAGTGGCGTGATCAACGAGCTGTGTGGAGTGAGCAATTGCTAGTTAAATATGACTGCTCCACTATCGAAGGGCAGAGGAGTCTCATACACTTTAAGTGCTCGCACGATATGAAACCATGTGAAATCTTCAGAATGAAGATGCAGTACAGCGAGAAATACACTATCTTAACCTCGGAAAATTGTTAAAGGATAGGATTGAAGTAATAACCTATAGACCTATAAAGTTCAACCCAAATTAGCACCCTTTGGGGATGGTGACATGTAAATATAATAGTAAACGATCAATAATAGTGCCGAATCCATAATTCTTGGAGGTCCGTTGATTGGCGAGAGTTCCGATGTCCTTTAACCAACTTCAGCAGCCATTGGGGGGTAAGACTTCCTCGCAGTGCTAATATAGTCGAAAACGACTGATGTTAGTGTCGAATCCATAGTTTTTAGAGTCGTGAGATGAATAGTGTCACTTTGGATGCCGTTTAAGCTCAAGTGCAGCCCCTATTAGCACCCTTGGGGGGAACATGACATGCAAAAGTAATTGAAAGACCGATATTAGTGTCGAATTCATAGTTTTTTTTTTTTTGATCTCTTAGTTGATTAGTGGCAGTTGTGATGCTCTTTAAGTCCAACTTTAGCCCCTAGTGGAGTAAGCCTCCTAGAAGACCTAGGGAGAAAGAGAAGGGGTGATATACAAAAGGATCGAAAACTTTCTATATTAGTTTTGCATCCATAGTTTTCGGCGTTGCTGAGATGAATAGTGAGCAATTGCTAGTTAACTCCTGATGCCATTAAAGCCCAAGCTCTACCCTTATTAACACCCTGAGGGAATGGTGACATAAAAATAATCGAAAACGACCTATACCTGTCATTGTTGAAACCATAGTTTTCAGGATTCTTGAATTGATTGGTGACGGTTCTGATGCCCTTTAAGTCCAAGTGGGAATAAGACCCCTCACGTTCCTATCAAAGCGTGAGAAATGGGAAATACGTAAAAACTATAAAAAATGACATTTATTTAGTACCGGTATATCCATGGTTTTCAAGGTCCATGAGATAAATAGTGACATTCCAGATGCTGTTAAAGTTCATTTTTGGCCCCTATTATTATCCCTAGATGGTGGGGAAAATGATCGGAAACAATCGATATTATAGTTAAATCAATAGTTTTCTGCCTCGATGAGATGAATAGTCACACACTCTATAATGTTAAGACGCCTAATCACTGTGAAATTAAAATACAGCTAATTTTACAGTAATTATGTGATATCTTCAAATACGAGTAGATAAAAGATAATCGAATGTGGAACAAGAGTCCCTAGATAATATTATTTTGCATGATGTACCGTTATCACGAGTCACCTAGTAGCAGCCATTTAAAAATGCGAAAATAAATTCCGATTTTGTAAAGGGCTGGAAATCGAAAGCAGATAAGTGAGTTGTGATAACGATATCACATGTAAAATAATATTGTCTAGGGAGCTCTTGTTCCACTTTTCGATTATCTTTTATCTATATGAAGATATCCCATACTGGTAATTACTGTAAAATTAAGGGTATTTTAATTTCGCCATGATGGTGCCTCTTAAAGTCCAAATTCAGCCTCCATCCGCAAAGGGGTTGAAAAGGGGCGAAAATTCAAAATAGCAATAAAAATTATATCCAATAAGTAAAAATTAGCCTCTTATTGGTTTGGGGTGGGGAGAATTATGTCCTATAGGTCTTTGTATATAGGTACTTCTCGAAGTAACTCCGCTGACTCCCCCTCACGCATCCGAAAATACCTTTCCAGTTTTTTTTTTTTTCTTTCTTCTGAAATATCTCCCCTGTTTGTAAATTTATAGGATGAATATCTGTAATGAATACATAGCCCTTTAATTGTCCTGGAAGTCAAACACCTAACCCAGTGGGTTTAGAATAGAAGAAAATACATGGCAAAAAGCCTGCCATACTACACGCAGGCAGCTTATCATTTTAGTAGCATTTACTCTGCTTGATTTATATTAACAGTATAAACAATTAGCAATTATATATATATAAGTCTTGTAGTGCTGAAGAAAAAATCGAAGTCGTAAGTTTTTCAGTCACTGTAACTTAGGTGTTTGATATGATCCAATTTGCTTGACATTCAGAAAAGTGCAATTGAGAGGTAAATAAACGTAACACAAAATGCAATATTAAAATTTGGAGAATAGCGTACAACACAGAAATTATTATGAAATAAAGAGTGGTAGGAGTTTCCAACATGTTATTTTTAGCAGAGAAATGCCATGATCATACTATGACTTCTTAAAGTCATGAGCTGTGGTTTGAAATTTCGTTGCTGGTTTGAAACATTGGCATTTCTCCTTGATAACATTGTTAGGCGTATTGAGAATTATGCCATGCGAAACTACATTTCGCCTGAAATGGTGGATGTGAATTTTATCTGTGAATGACAGCTGATAAGGTTGGTTAGTTTATTAAGGTTTGGCATCCCTTTCAACAGGAAGGCTATAGGAGACGTAGACCGACAGTTTAACGTTGAATCCATGCCACGTGAGCTCCCATTGTGTATTGAATCCAGATCTCCCGTGTCAAAGATATGGCTAACCATATGGCCACGAGGGAGCTCTGAGCTGTTCGTGTTTAGGATGAAATGGAAATTAGGTAAGTTCGAAGACACCCTACAGCACATAAAGTACATATATTACATGTTCCATTTGGCTGTGGGGAAGTTCGGATAATACAGTAACTCAAATAAACACATATTAAAATCTGAAAAATATGTTATATTACTAAAAAATTATTAATTTTACTAAAATATTTAAATTGAAGTTAATATGTTTTATATTAATTATGTGTGACATTTATTTATTGCCTAAAGAATTGGTTTTCAACGACAAAAAACATTTATTAGGACAATACAAAATAAGATTTTCAAAAATTAATATAATTCACTATGCAAAATAAAAATAAAAATGCAGTAAATTATTCACGATGTTTCGAGACGCACTAAGTCAATATTCGTCCAAGCGCGTGCGAAAGAGAGACACAGACTAATATTAAAGGAGAGCAGCATGACCAAGAGAGAGAGAGTAGAAAAGAGAATTAAAAAACAAAAGAGAGCAATGAAAAAGTGACAAAAAGAAAAGAGATAATGGCGAAGAGAGAAGGAGACTGAGATTAAAATAGAGAGGAAAAAGGGAACAGAAAAAGAATGAGAGTAATAAGTAAAGAAAGATGGAGAACCACATAACCAAGAGAGAAGGTAAAAGAGAGGAAAAATAGGAAGGAAATGAGAGAAAGAGCAAAACACACAAAATAGAGAAAAAGAGATAAACATGACAAAAATAAATAAAAGGAGAGTATAAAGAAAGAAAATACAGAAAAAATAGTAATGAAAAGAGAGAAAGAAAAGAGAGAAAGAAAAGAGAAATGTATAACTAAGACAAAAAGAAACAGAGGAGAAAGAAAGAGAGCCATACAAAAAGAAAGAAAAAAGTGAGACACTTGATCGAGAGAGAAAGAGATAGTGGAAAGTAAAAAATAAAGAAATAGAAAATCAATTAAAAAGAAAAGCATGGAGAAAAGGGAGACACAAGACAAACAGAAAAATAGAGAACGAAAGAAACACATACACACACATTGATTGTCACACATTCTCTGTGACTTAGAGATAATGTAGGAGAAGATTTACACTTAGAGTTTCTCCGTGGGTAAAATAGTTGGCATTCTTACTTTCTGAAGTATAACAACTCTCAAACGGCACATTATTTTTTCGCTTATTTTTACATTTTTCGTTCGTTTGTAATTAAATAATATTTGACAATATTATTCTTATTACTTTTTACGAAATAATATTTTGTTCTTTTCTACTTCTCCCCTTCAAAACAGACAGTCTTGTAATCAACAAAAGAACTTGTTAAATCTTGAACTCTTGCCTATTGGCCTTTCTTGAACTATATCAGTCATTTAGATATACACTTTTTCACTCGCATTGTCCTCGAGACAACCACAATAATAAAAAGATTCCTAAGTCAATGTATAAAGAATACGGTTTCTATGACAACCATTATTGTTAATATTATTATTATTTGTGGTATTAGATTTGTTTCAACGGATGTTTATCTTCATCTTGGGTTTTGTGTCTACTCTTTAAACAGGATTTTTTTACCAGATGTTTTAAGAATGTGTGTTCTTGTTTTGAGTATAATATAAATATATATTGTCATATCCTACATGTGAATCCTCATATCTATCGACAAATCCACGTGCTTCCTTACTACTATCATTACCAGCAAGCAGACGACGGATACCATCACCAACTGGATACGCGACCGAAGAGAACACTAGCGCCGCCCCCACCCACGAAGAAGGTATAAAAGGCGCCGGAGGATATCTAACGGTATCACTTTCGACTGGTCTCTCCTCTCTCTTAGTTTGCCTGGAGCCCTGAGAGATTACCTAACTCAAACCATTTAGCTTCCCTAGAGCTTTGATGTTCTTTGCTTATTTGACTTGTTTGTATCTCTGTGAGTACTTAACCAGACTCTTGGAGTACTGAGAATTCTTAACCTCAATTCCTTAGCTTGCCTGGAGCTCTGAGATATACTTTCCCTTACCTAGGACTAGGGACCATCCATTTACCAACTAAAAATATAGGGAACATTGGCTTGATATCCGAACCCCACTGTTACAATGATTTGTGTTATATTTGCATATATATATATATATATATATATATATATATATATATATATATATATATATATATATATATATATATATATATATATATATATATATATATATATATATATATATATATATGGATTTTGATAGTGGAAGATTGTGGGAGAAAATTCAAAATCTCATGTATTAATTGTTCTACCTACTGTCTTAGCAGGCTATTTTTACATGGTAGAAATGTCTGACTCAATCCGAAATGATTGAATTGGACACTCCCTTACCGGACGCTTTTCTATTAACCAAAAGTGGACTTAAAACTTATTAAGTACCTGCTATAGACTTTTTTGTTTTTCTCTTCAAAATATAAATTAAAACTATCTGGTAGTGCCGCAGACTAGATCCGGCAAAATCACTTGTACATACGACACAGAAAATATGGCCGAACAGGTTCAATATACGTTTCTTTTTGCTTTCATATTCAAGGTTGCAGCTAGTAATTATGTATAACAATTATAGTAATGAAATGTGTGGAGTTATCTAGAATTGAATGAACACACACATTTAGCATAGACACTGCTCCCCTCCACGTACAACTACACAAATACAGTACACTACATCACTTCATAACACAACTCCGCCCTCTGACACACTTCGTTCATGACGTGTTGCAACAATAATGCTTCTAGATAAAGGAATACCCTTTTCGAATGTATTCGAAGGATTATTAGTAATGTATTTGGACTATTAGTAATCAACAAAGAGATAGTTACATATTCGTTGCTCTCGAAGAGGTTCTGACTTACCACGCATACTAGATCTTTGAACTCTTTGATTTGGGGTATGCACACGGACCGTTCGTTTGTGCCATGTTACCCTTTGCACTCAGCATACTTTAACTCTTTTAAAACCCTGTTTTGAACCGACTCATCGGCTCCGTCGCCTAGGAATTTCTCACTAGATGCGATATAACTATCATGAGTACGCTATTGGTTACATACCGTTAATCCTTGGTTTTGTTTAGGGCTCCTTTGCATAAGGTCACACTCTGAATCGTCCTTTGCTAGGAGCTTGTGATTGGCGCTGCACGTTTGACACTAGATAATTAATTCTAGATATTCCTTACCAAACTCCTTTCGCTGGAAAAGCTATGTTCATTGAACGAGCACCTTGGGTGCCATTGCGAACAGACAACCAAATATCTAATCCATATCTCAACCTGCATGGTTTATAGTCTGATATCTCGGTAATACAATATTCCAGTCGTTTTGGACCTAGTTTGGTTAGACTACGCTACTACAAATGGAGCCAAAGTCTATGGGACAGGCGATAAGGCCTAATACCCAACTTCTTACATCCTTTGGGTTTCAACCAAATCCTAGAAATATTACCAGGTTCTTTCTGATTCTCATTCTCCCAGTTGGTACGAGTAGTGGAGACTTATTTTTGTTTAGTGAATGCACTGTCTACAAAGAAACTCTGTTGTTTGGACTCTGTAAGTTAATTTGTTCTTTATGAACCGTTTCAAGACATCTTTTGTCAAAGTTCCATCATGCACCTCGTTGAATTTGTAGTTTCTAAAGGCAATATGTGCAACAATAAACTGTTTTAACTACACACAATATAGAAATACATCGTGTTTTCACTGTTCTAATATCGAAGAACATTGACAATATGTTTTACCCCAGTATAGGTACGTATAGTGTGCACGAAAGTGTCCATATTTCATTATCTGGTGAGAGGACTAAGTGTTGATTATAATCGAAATTTTGAATTACATTGCAAAAGCCAGACCAGATATCATAGACTGCTACTATCATAACTATTGAGGCTCGATTTCAACTTTTAGCCTTGATAGGCTTCCAGAGCACCAAATGATAGTATTTCAAAATTAGGTTGTACCAGATGTGACCTTACATCTTGTGTCGGTAGAGAATCCCCCACTTCTATCCAAGCAAAATCAGAAATGATGGTGCTGATATAGTCTAGACTTGTTATCACGTGTAGAACTGTAACATAACGAATCACCATGCTAAGTATATGTAAGTCTCAACATCCAATTTACAAAATTATATGATTTATGTATATACAATATTTATTTACATATATACAAGATGATATACTATTAACAAAACTTACTGCTTTTTGTAGTTATTATATACAATATACTACACTATATACGTTTCACTACATACCTTACAATCATATACACTATATACATTTTTACGATTATTGATATTTACAAAACAATACAATAATTATAATGACTATTTACATATACACAATTTTTTGCGTTTCTTTATTTATTTTTCTTTTAATTCTGTTCTTTTTTTATTTTCCCATTTGTTGATAGGTCTACTTGTTAATTTGTTGGAAACGTGAAGCCACCAAACACGGTTAGGAAAAGATGAGAGACTCCGCTTATATTTGACATCTTTCTAAGACTCGTATTCTTCTCAAGGAAGTAGTTTTTTCTACCTTCATAACATATAAAAATAAATGAAATGGACTTTTCTCTAATTGCTTACTTGGAAGAGCAACTAAACAATAATATTTGACAGTAGAAGCAAATTTGTGTTCTTTTGATCAACGTTGTTGATACTAAATAAACGATGATTTTATATCAGAAGATGTTTTCTCGTATCTAAATGCTACTTCAAAAGTTGGTGCTCGAGCTAAGGAGCTAAACTGATAAATTCATTCTCGATTTTTTCTGCGCTAGTTAAAGTGCCTCGCAGTATGGTTATGTGCCCGTCTACAAGATGATGTGAAGTTTACATTCCTTGCGGATCTGCTAAAAACGGACATTGGATAAAGATAGAGAGTAGTGCTGTCTCCAAACTCTTGCTAATTCCTTCTGGATTTGTTGAAGGTGCTGAAGTGTCCGTTAGATCAAGAGAGAAGGCAGTGGCATCTCCATCTCTCGCTAATTTCTTCTAGAACTGCTGAAGCCGCTGAAGTGGCCGTTGGTTCAAGAATGTAGGCAATTGTGTTCCCAATTCTCGCTAAATCCTTCCGATCTTTACAAACACACTGCTTCCCATAATTTCAAATTACAGTTGTTTCAAGGAAATAGTTCCATAACTTCAGACAACTCTTGTTGAAATGTTTTTAGGTCTGACGTCGTCGGTTATCGTGTTTCCTTGGGTATGTTTTAATTGGGTTTGTTGGTGTTCTTGGTAATCCTCCCATATTTATTGTTTAAAAAAAATTGCGTATTTTTAGAACCGAAACTAATAAGTAAGTCTTTTCCCCTAAACAATATCTACGCAAATGTATTAGATTAGTTTTCATGGAAACGTTACTGACTCTATTGCTAATTAAAATCTTTGATTTTTTGTTGTTGTTGTTGTTTGTTGAATCTAAATGGTCTTAAACGATTTTCCAGTGTTACAACAATACTTTCTTATATGCCCACACGTATTTGTTGTATACTACAGTACAGTAGCAAATTTGTACGTTTACTGTAGTAGTCACAATGAGAAAATTCCTGGATTCTGGATTGCGTTGCAGTTCGAGAAGCGGAATTGCGGTAAGGGTCAAAAACTAATTTCTCTAGTAAGTATCCAAGCAGAATTCCATGATTACTCCCTTTATTATCTGGCATCAGTAAACACTCGACACTATCTTGCAAAGCAACACTACACTATTCAAGCAACGTTTAGCATGGCACTGGGAACACCTAGTGATCCATCTTAATGCACTGGCACAACTGTATGAAGGACAAGGTCAATAGTTTGAAATACGAATGACTTTCGGGGCGGACATAACTTGATGGGAATGCCACCTAATTGATATCGCGTTTTGTCTTTCAATTTATAAATATTGTAAGATTCGATTTTTAAAAATATTGCACAGATCTTTAAGGTCATTCCATAAAGAGAAGTTCAGTCCAGGTATACAGGTGGCCACTCTAGTTACCACTGTCGCAATATTTATTTCCTTGTGAAATGCATGTCGAACTATTTCCGATATACGACACAGCATAATCATCATGTTGGAAGTATGTATTGTTAACTCTAGGCACAATTCTGTTTTATTCATAGGTAAATATTCCGATTGACGGTAACATCACAGAACACAAGCATAATGAAGTCGCTGTTCAAAGTGTTAGGTCTGATATGTTTATGTCTTTTCCAAAATAACATTACGGTTTCGTATCGTTCCAATACACATTATAACGATTGAGATGTCCGTCAATCTGAATATGGTCCAATCCGACCATCACACTGTTCTTCTTGGAGAGTTCTCATTCTCACATAATTAGGCAAAAAATAAGTGAATAAATAAATAAATAAAAGTCAAGAATAAATAAATAAAAATGAATAAATAAATAAACCTTAGTCTACATCTCTGTGTAATATTCATCTTGTACAAAATTCTTAAACTTCTGGGTCTAACAAGGGAAGGTCGTAGGGTGTTACTCTAACTTCATATTGATACTATGCTCAGTCGACGCCTTTTTACATATGAAGCAATTAGACAACCGAAGAAATCCTCGATCGCAAGCGTCTTCGAATGATGAGCATTAAAAGTTCAAAATTGAACAGATTTTGCAGAAAGTTTGAAGTAACCATTTCTTGAGATAGACGCTTGATTTTTGGTATCGGAAGATTTTCTTGGAGAATGTAGTACGATTCTTGATATCATGATAAATAATACTGTGTTTACACCTTTTATATTATGTTCTCCTTATAGGTCATGTCAGAGGTTCGGTTTTGTAAGTACAGAGCGTATTGGTATACAACTTTTCCCCTCATACCTATTTCATCCATCAAAACGAAACTTGGAGTAGCACAGTTCTGGTATTTATTTCTTACCCCTATAGTATTTTTCTAGATACACTTGGACTGTATGCTTTTACCCGAGGCCATTGTAGAGGAAACCAAATTTGATGGGAGAGATTTTTATAGGGGAATTTTCCCGACATTATCCCAACTTTCCCTGTTCAAGTACATTACGGACACCAATACATTCAGCCTTTGGGCACTGCGAGACTATGATTTTCTTTATAGTAACAGGGTTAATGGAACCCAAGGACTTACTCCGCTGTCCACGTCACCTAATTTTTTGTGTATTTACATTTTTGTTATATTTATCGAATGAACTAGATTTGATTCGGACGTCTGGACGACACGTTCATGTACCTTGCCTGTCAATATCAGTTTTACCTCAATAAGTAGCATGGTTCTGGTAAAGAGCTTCTTGAGGATGTACTTCAGTATCAGTTTCACCTCAATAAGTAGCATGGCACTGGCAAAGAGCTTATTGAGGATGTATTTCAGTATCAGTTTCACCTCAATATGTAGCATGGTTCTGGTAAAGAGCTTATTGAGGATGTATTTCAGTATCACTTTATCTCAATAAGTAGCATGGTTCTGGTAAAGAGCTTATTGAGGATGTACTTCAGTGTCAGTGTCATCTCAATAAGTAGCATGGTTCTAGTAAAGAGCTTATTGAGGATGTATGTCAGCATCTGTTTTACCTCAATAAGTAGCATGGTAAAGAACATGTTGAGGACGTACTTCAGTACCAGTTTTACCTCAATAAGTAGCATGTTTCTGGTAAAGAACTTATTGAGGATGTTTTTCGGTGTCAGTTTTACCGCAATAAGTAGCATTGTTCTGGTAAAGAGCTTCTTGAGGATGTACTTCAGTATCAGTTTCACCTCAATAAGTAGCATGGCTCTGGTAAAGAGCTTATTGAGGACGTATTTCAGTATCAGTTTCACCTCAATATGTAGCATGGTTCTGGTAAAGAGCTTATTGAGGATGTATTTCAGTATCACTTTATCTCAATAAGTAGCATGGTTCTGGTAAAGAGCTTATTGAGGATGTACTTCAGTGTCAGTTTCATCTCAATAAGTAGCATGGTTCTAGTAAAGAGCTTATTGAGGATGTATATCAGCATCTGTTTTACCTCAATAAGTAGCATGGTAAAGAACATGTTGAGGACGTACTTCAGAATCAGTTTCACCTCAGTAAGTAGCATGGTTCTGGTAAAGAGCTTATTGAGGATGTATTTCGGTGTCAGTTTTACCTCAATAAGTAGCATTGTTCTGGTAAAAGCTTAATGAGGATGTACTTCAGTATCACTTCATCTCAATAAGTAGCATGGTTCTGGTAAAGATCTTATTGAGGATGTACTTCAGTGTCAGTTTCATCTCAATAAATAGCATGATTCTAGTAAAGAGCTTATTGAGGATGTATGTCAGCATCTGTTTTACCTCAATAATTAGCATGGTAAAGAACATGTTGAGGACGTACTTCAGTACCAGTTTTACCTCAATAAGTAGCATGTTTCTGGTAAAGAACTTATTGAGGATGTATTTCGGTGTCAGTTTCATCTCAATAAGTAGCATGGTTCTAGTAAAGAGCTTATTGAGGGTGTACTTCAGTGTCAGTTTCATCTCAATAAGTAGCATGGTTCTAGTAAAGAGCTTATTGAGGATTATGTCAGCATCTGTTTTACCTCAATAAGTAGCATGGTAAAGAACATGTTGAGGACGTACTTCAGTACCAGTTTTACCTCAATAAGTAGCATGTTTCTGGTAAAGAACTTATTGAGGATGTATTTCGGTGTCAGTTTTACCTCAATAAGTAGCATTGTTCTGGTAAAAGCTTAATGAGGATCACTTTATCTCAATAAGTAGCATGGTTCTGGTAAAGAGCTTATTGAGGGTGTACTTCAGTGTCAGTTTCATCTCAATAAGTAGCATGGTTCTAGTAAAGAGCTTATTGAGGATGTATGTCAGCATCTGTTTTACCTCAATAAGTAGCATGGTAAAGAACATGTTGAGGACGTACTTCAGTACCAGTTTTACCTCAATAAGTAGCATGTTTCTGGTAAAGAACTTATTGAGGATGTATTTCGGTGTCAGTTTTACCTCAATAAGTAGCATTGTTCTGGTAAAAGCTTAATGAGGATGTACTTCAGTATCACTTCATCTCAATAAGTAGCATGGTTCTGGTAAAGATCTTATTGAGGATGTACTTCAGTGTCAGTTTCATCTCAATAAATAGCATGATTCTAGTAAAGAGCTTATTGAGGATGTATGTCAGCATCTGTTTTACCTCAATAATTAGCATGGTAAAGAACATGTTGAGGACGTACTTCAGTACCAGTTTTACCTCAATAAGTAGCATGTTTCTGGTAAAGAACTTATTGAGGATGTATTTCGGTGTCAGTTTCATCTCAATAAGTAGCATGGTTCTAGTAAAGAGCTTATTGAGGGTGTACTTCAGTGTCAGTTTCATCTCAATAAGTAGCATGGTTCTAGTAAAGAGCTTATTGAGGATGTATGTCAGCATCTGTTTTACCTCAATAAGTAGCATGGTAAAGAACATGTTGAGGACGTACTTCAGTACCAGTTTTACCTCAATAAGTAGCATGTTTCTGGTAAAGAACTTATTGAGGATGTATTTCGGTGTCAGTTTTACCTCAATAAGTAGCATTGTTCTGGTAAAAGCTTAATGAGGATCACTTTATCTCAATAAGTAGCATGGTTCTGGTAAAGAGCTTATTGAGGGTGTACTTCAGTGTCAGTTTCATCTCAATAAGTAGCATGGTTCTAGTAAAGAGCTTATTGAGGATGTATGTCAGCATCTGTTTTACCTCAATAAGTAGCATGGTAAAGAACATGTTGAGGACGTACTTCAGTACCAGTTTTACCTCAATAAGTAGCATGTTTCTGGTAAAGAACTTATTGAGGATGTATTTCGGTGTCAGTTTTACCTCAATAAGTAGCATTGTTCTGGTAAAAGCTTAATGAGGATGTACCTCAGTATCACTTTATCTCAATAAGTAGCATGGTTCTTGTAAAGAGCTTATTGAGGATGTACTTCAGTGTCAGTTTCATCTCAATAAGTAGCATGGTTCTAGTAAAGAGCTTATTGAGGATGTATGTCAGCATCTGTTTTACCTCAATAAGTAGCATGGTAAAGAACATGTTGAGGACGTACTTCAGTACCAGTTTTACCTCAATAAGTAGCATGTTTCTGGTAAAGAACTTATTGAGGATGTATTTCGGTGTCAGTTTTACCTCAATAAGTAGCATTGTTCTGGTAAAAGCTTAATGAGGATCACTTTATCTCAATAAGTAGCATGGTTCTGGTAAAGAGCTTATTGAGGATGTACTTCAGTGTCAGTTTCATCTCAATAAGTAGCATGGTTCTAGTAAAGAGCTTATTGAGGATGTATGTCAGCATCTGTTTTACCTCAATAAGTAGCATGGTAAAGAACATGTTGAGGACGTACTTCAGTACCAGTTTTACCTCAATAAGTAGCATGTTTCTGGTAAAGAACTTATTGAGGATGTATTTCGGTGTCAGTTTTACCTCAATAAGTAGCATTGTTCTGGTAAAAGCTTAATGAGGATGTACCTCAGTATCACTTTATCTCAATAAGTAGCATGGTTCTTGTAAAGAGCTTATTGAGGATGTACTTCAGTGTCAGTTTCATCTCAATAAGTAGCATGGTTCTAGTAAAGAGCTTATTGAGGATGTATGTCAGCATCTGTTTTACCTCAATAAGTAGCATGGTAAAGAACATGTTGAGGACGTACTTCAGTACCAGTTTTACCTCAATAAGTAGCATGTTTCTGGTAAAGAACTTATTGAGGATGTATTTCGGTGTCAGTTTTACCTCAATAAGTAGCATTGTTCTGGTAAAAGCTTAATGAGGATGTACCTCAGTATCACTTTATCTCAATAAGTAGCATGGTTCTTGTAAAGAGCTTATTGAGGGTGTACTTCAGTGTCAGTTTCATCTCAATAAGTAGCATGGTTCTAGTAAAGAGCTTATTGAGGATGTATGTCAGCATCTGTTTTACCTCAATAAGTAGCATGGTAAAGAACATGTTGAGGACGTACTTCAGTACCAGTTTTACCTCAATAAGTAGCATGTTTCTGGTAAAGAACTTATTGAGGATGTATTTCGGTGTCAGTTTTACCTCAATAAGTAGCATTGTTCTGGTAAAAGCTTAATGAGGATGTACCTCAGTATCACTTTATCTCAATAAGTAGCATGGTTCTTGTAAAGAGCTTATTGAGGATGTACTTCAGTGTCAGTTTCATCTCAATAAGTAGCATGGTTCTAGTAAAGAGCTTATTGAGGATGTATGTCAGCATCTGTTTTACCTCAATAAGTAGCATGGTAAAGAACATGTTGAGGACGTACTTCAGTACCAGTTTTACCTCAATAAGTAGCATGTTTCTGGTAAAGAACTTATTGAGGATGTATTTCGGTGTCAGTTTTACCTCAATAAGTAGCATTGTTCTGGTAAAAGCTTAATGAGGATCACTTTATCTCAATAAGTAGCATGGTTCTGGTAAAGAGCTTATTGAGGATGTACTTCAGTGTCAGTTTCATCTCAATAAGTAGCATGGTTCTAGTAAAGAGCTTATTGAGGATGTATGTCAGCATCTGTTTTACCTCAATAAGTAGCATGGTAAAGAACATGTTGAGGACGTACTTCAGTACCAGTTTTACCTCAATAAGTAGCATGTTTCTGGTAAAGAACTTATTGAGGATGTATTTCGGTGTCAGTTTTACCTCAATAAGTAGCATTGTTCTGGTAAAAGCTTAATGAGGATGTACTTCAGTATCAGTTTCACCTCAATAAGTAGCATGGTTTTCGTACAGTATCCAACTTTTAGGTTTACAAATTAAATGGTATTCCACAGTTTCTCAAAAAAAAAAAAAAAAAAAAAAAAAATATACTTACGCATTTCCTTTGTTCAGCTCAATAATATATATTGGTATATGTCTCATCTTTGGACAGTTTTTTCATTAAACGCTAATAATACTGAAGAATTTCAATTTAATTATTTCAAGCAAGGCCTGTAAACACATTTAGATTTGAGCATTAACCACTCAAATTGATGGCTATTCGAATATGCGTTTCCGATGCGTTACCCCTCGCAGCGAACACGGTCTAGGTGGCTTCTAGGTGGTTACTTTGTCCAGCGTTTTAATTCATACTGTGAGCCAGTCAGAGTTTCCAGTCCTTTCTGACACACACTTATACTGATTGTTGCGAATCACGAGAAATAAGCCTATTGTGTTAAATAGATTTTCTGTGATTAGCTAATATTTCAGACCTTCCTTGTATATTTGTGAATTTTCCTTGGTTATACATGCACATACCTTATAACAGAGTTGCAAATCTCTGCACTAAACACCTTCCAAGCAGCTTTTTTTTTTTTTGCTAAAATCTCCTTGCCTGAGACAGGGGCGGATCCAGGGGCGATCAGGGCGATCGCCCCTCCCGAAGAGGAAACTTTCTTATTTTATATATATAAATAAAACCCATCCCAAAGTTTGTCGCCCTTAAAAGTAGCAGTATGACAACCCCCCCCCCAGAAGTCTGTCCTGGATCCGCCCCTGGCCTGAGAACACGTCGTTCCCTTTTACCCTTCCTTTAGACATCTTTGAAACAGCAAGCGGTCTATTGTTCCAAAACGCACCAAATACTCTCGAGCCGTTTTCTGCGCGTTTTTATTTGCTTTGTTGCACATTGTGATTAACCATCTACATTTAAATAATGGTCAGTGTATTCGAAGTGCACGGATTAGCAATAAAAACGCTTTCCGAACGCTTCAAATAGCCGTTTCGACTGAATTTACCGTATTTCAAAATGAATAGTGATAATACTGATACGTGCAACGTGTTTGCTGTTTATTATTAGAACAAAGGCCATAGCCATATTTAAATTTCAGCATTAATATTTGTGTAACTGCATTTAGATTAACTATCATTTGAAAAAAAAAAAAAAGGAGGAAGTTGAATGCACGCTAACCAACGTTAAATAGTTCAATGCACACAATTATAGTTTTTAGTTAAGCACGATTTTTACGATTAAGCAATGTACAACGGTTCAAAGGCTCGGGTGTAACAACAAGTAGGCTAGTATGAATACTCTCTCTCTCGCTTTTAAAAGTCATATTTGCTACGTCCTTGGTTCGAAATCCTTATCCCTAATAACAGAACGCCAATGAGACTTGGTTAACATATAGTTTAGGACATGAAGAATTTTTCAGAGGTACATTTAGTGTACAGTACATATGTACCTAACACTGGGGCGCTTAAATAGAAAAAAAAAACTTTTTTTTTTTGAAAGTTCGGGAAAATTTTAATAAATTTCACCCTAACTTCCGGGTAGTGACACATGTGTATAATGTCATTCAAAAATCTGCTTCATTTTCAAGATAGGTGAAGTACTGGCAGGCCCGTAGCCATCCCAAAAATTTAGGAGGGGGCCGGTAGAAGTTAGGTGGGGCCCGACCCAATCATATTATACTTCATCACCATATTATATAGTTCATTTGCAAGCCTATCGTGAAATTTTATGGGGGACAGCGAAAGTTTAGGGGAAAAACGGCCCTCCTTGCCCCCCCCCTGTGGATACGGGCCTGAGTACTGGTAAGACGTTCGTAAGTTTCACCCCCTTCAAAATATCGAGAAAGTTTCATATTTTCATTCATAACCTTATGTCAATCAAACTTGGTATAAATATAGCCTAAGACAGTTAATACTTTATTGAAGAACCTGCTATACAAGTACCAGTATCTGCTGCTCTATATGAGCACTCAAAACAACAAAATATTTTCCAGATATTGCATGAATTTCTTAGAGTTCCGAGTATTTTGTTTTCGCGAGGCGTATGTGTCGTATCGTTCAAAAACCTGATTCATTCTGAAGACAATGACGAACGAATTATGAAACTAACGTAATAGGATATGAACAAGAGTTTCTCAAGTGTTTCTTTTATTTTTTTTTTTCATTTTTTACCGATTTTGACTGCGGTTTAGTTCCAATTATTTGAAGAGCTCCCTCGTCTCTGTATGGATAGCAGTAATGATTTCTCCATGGAACAGAGAGAACAGCTTGTTCCTTCCCTTTTGTGCATCTCCAGGCAAAACTTATATTATTCTAAACTCTGTAAGAATAAATAAATATATATAAAAAGGGTCCCACCGCTGCCTTACTGCATTCAAGCTCCATATCGTCTGTTCTGCAAGGGTGCAACGCCGTTCAACATTCAGTTGTTGTCGGTGATACGAAGAATTTCTTTCGAATAAACCCGAGCAGATACGAATATAATGACGAACGGAGGAAGCTGTGCGCTTAACCTGTTTCATCCACTTCAGGGAAATTCAGTGTTTAATACAGTTCAGTTTATTTATGTAATTTTAATTTGTTAAGGAATAAAGGAATTTATTAATCCTTTTGTACAACGTTGTGTGAGATATTGTATTACTTTTTTTGATAAAATTCTGGAAGGCTTAGATTTCCATATTACTAGTTCAATCTATGCATATAAGACGGCAATGAAACAGCTGAGTAGTAGCTGTTCTAGGTTCTCGAATTCGAAAATTTCTTCTTGCACAGAACTGAACCGGTCCGTGTATGATAGATCAATTGAAATTATGTCGTTTTTGCTCACTGACCTTTATAATAATTTTAAATGGCAGACCTTATTTTACAGAATTTAAAACAATAATAAAATCTTACACTAGGAATTTTCTAAGTAACCACCATAATTCTATGAAACGGTTAAGTTTTTAGCAAGTGATAAATTCCCATATTAGTCATGCGTATTTTGTTACTGAAAAGGCGTTTGGAATGTCTCAAAATTCAGTCATCACCTTTTATGTAAATAATCAGTGTCATGAATAGTCTCAAAACCATCATCCAAGCACTGCGTAAAGACATTCGATTACACAAGGACTGACGGTCAAGTAGATTATCAACATCGCTATGAGATAGTTACAACTAATGGAAATGTAAAAACAAACAGAAAAAGAGAATATCTGATTAGTGCCAAATGTTTTGTTTACCAAAGCAGGGATTGAGACATAGAAGACATAGAGACGGAAGCAAGTCAGAGAGTAAATTGAGTTTTAGATTGAACTGCTAAATTTGATTCTAACAAGGGACATCACCCAATTGTCCGGCTTCGATTTCAATGAAATTTTTCTAGCGGATAGAGGACATATATGTATTATTTGGGTTCCGTGCATGTAGCGCCCGTAGATTTAGCGCCCAGTGTTTCTGGCTCACCGAAGGAATTTTCTATTGATCTTATCTCATAATCAGGGATGTCCAGTTCATTTTACCACTCTTTCCACAGGTCGTTAATTCCTGTTATTTTCTTACATCCATGTTCAGTGTACTTAGCGTCCACTAAGTAAAACTGTTATGAGGAGGGAGAGAGAGAGAGAGACAGAGAGAGAGCAGCCGATAGCACTGATTATGACGCTTCAATGAATCATCACCTCCGGGTGAGGGTGACACGCAGACAGGCTTGCAATAATCGGAGTTAGACGGCAGTAAAACATCATAGTGTTCTTCTTGCCTACATTAAGTTGTGTGATATTCCTGCTGTTGAATTTTGCTTTTCTCGAAACAACATAAATATGGCATAGCACTATGTTGTCCCAAGCCCTTAATGACCCCCGATATATATAATCATTTTATGTATATATGGAATAACATATAATTTTCAATAAATATTTGGAGAGAGAAGACAAGCTTTGGGAGGACCGTGCCCCCTATATATTGTGTGTGTGTGTGTGTGCCTGTACTCAGTTCATCATTTTATTTGTATTTGGTATCGTCTAACTTAACAATACAGGTTTTCTTTCTTCACTTGGTTCAGGAATTGAAAGAAAAGGGTTTTGATCTGGTGACAGAAGTTTGGAGATATGAAAATGTTAAGTCTGGTCTCTGTAAATTAAGAAGAGAAGCTTTAGGTACAGATCAAAATCCTGCAACAAGTTTGGACATGAGTTTTCCGGACGAACTTTTAAGTCTACCTGATTGCGGTAATTTTCTTGTAGTGGACGACGTTTTTGAAGATCAAAGAATATTAATATTTGCGGTTGAGGACGCCAGTATACTGCTGAATCGTTTTTTTTTTATGGATGGAACTTTCAGTAACTGCTCCCAACAATTTCAACAATTATATTCCATCCATGTGGAGCTAGATAGTACTAACGAAGTAAACAGCATTTTCCCCGTTGTATTCGCGTTACTACCAAGCAAAACCGAATTAATATATAGGAGATTCTTCAATTTGCTCAAGAGATGGGCTTCAGAGTGAAGTCTTCAGCTTTTAAAAATTGATTTTGAAGCGGCTGTAAAAAAGGTTCTTAATGATCTCGTCCCACAAACAAAAGTTTTAGGATGTAATTTCCATTTCATGCAATGCTTGTGGCGAAAAATTCAAGAGCTTGGACTTACACAAGATTATAGAGAAAGTGAAGAACTTAAATTATTTTGTAGAAGATGTAGAGCTTTAAGTTTTATACCCAAAGAAGATATAGATGAAGGATGATTGATAATCATGTCGAACGCACCTGACTCGCCGAAAATAGTAGAGTTTGCAAATTATTTTGTAGATCAGTGCTTGAAGAACACTACATGGCCAATTGAGAGTTGGAATTTCTATAAAGAAAAGCATAGAACAAATAACGTTGTGGAAAAATGGAATGGAAAACGTAATTGCATCATAGGGAGAAAACATCCGAACATATTTTTAATGGTGAAGAAGCTGAAAGAGGAAGCTGTAAACACTACCTTTATGCGGAGGAGAATGAAATTTGGAGAGCCAGGCACCAAAAGAGCAAAACGGTATATCAACATCGACAAGAGAATCAAGAATATTCTAGAGAAATACGAGGAAACAAAGGATCTGTTTAACTGCTTTGGCTTATGTCCAGAAGTTCGAACAAATTGCTAACTATGTAATTTCATTTTGACTGTAGTCAGAGACAGTATGCGAATAGGGTAACAAATGAAAGCATGCTTCCTGTGAATATCATCATTGACAAGGGTAATATCTGCAAATTATTTTAAGAAAATTAATACATAAATATAAAGAAAATGTTTTTGATTGGCTAAAACAATAATCAAAATAGCACGGCAAGGTTCACTTTAAAAAAAAAAAAAAAAAACTAAACAAGCCTATATTCCTGTAAGGAATGTAACCAGTCTGAAGTCTGGAGAAAGTGTGAAGGGAGGTTTATGAAATAAAATCTTTGAGTTTTACGTCCGACGGTTATGCCAAGTATGGTAAGATGAGAATGAATGAAATAGTGGAATACAGAATGTGAGAGGAAACGGAAGAACCTCTAGAAAACCAAGCACGTGGTGTTTGACCACCACAAAGGACAATTTAGAGCGAGCTGGGATCGATTAGGGACCCCAGGCACCAGATGTGAACGCTCTACCACTGAGCCAACGGGACCTCAAAGGAAGTTTATGGGCATAATTATCAATAATTAGTAACCAAACTATAATTTCCTGGCGCTATGATCGACCAATAACGACGCCAGCTTTAACGTCTTGGGGGGAGGCTGAGAAAATTTTAGGATGGCAGTAGTTTTTTTTTATATACCCAAAACTATAAAGTTATTATAACTTTAAATAAATTATGATACAACATGTCTGGAAGAACGGGGGCTGAGGGACAATTTGCCACTAAAATTCGACAAAGCGCACTATTTGCCACCACTTTTCATCGACAGAAGCAGTTTCAGAGACATTTTTATTTAATTTCTATTGGATGTATCAATGATGATGATTAGGAAAGTAACAAGCATATTAGATCCAAAGATTGTATAACTGTACGCCATGGTATGCAATGCTTTACCAATATTTAAATGTACTATAAACCAAGATTACATATGTAGTTTTTAATGTGAAAACTATGTAAAACAGACGTAATCTAGAATACTGCAATGAGGATAAGGCATACAAAAAACGGTGAACATATTCTCACAACTGAAAACCGGGACAAAATGTAAAATGGCGAAACACCGGGATAAGAGTCTTCATGGAGGCCACGGTGGTTCAGTGGTAGAAGCACTCACATCTGGTTCATGGGGTTCCTGGTTTGATCCCATCTTGCGTCAAATGGGCTTTGTAGTAGTCAGACGCTGCGTGCATGGATAAATTCGGGATTCTCTCGTTTCCTCTCACTTTGTTCATTCCACCATTTCATTCATTCTCACAATCACCGTCTCCTCTATCCTACTCCTATCTCCTTAATCGTGGGATGTAAAATCCAAAGATTCATTTCATTTCAAGAGGTTCCAAATCGGGAGTGTCCCGGTAAAAACCTGACATATGGTAACTCTGACTATATAACAACATCGGGTTCGATACTAAAAAAGAAAGAAAGAAAGTCAAATTATCATATGGTATTACACAGTTTCAGAAAAAACATCTAACAAGCTAGCCGCATTAAACCTGATACATATTTCATAACTTTATGCGTAATATAAATCTATATATTTAGTTAAGCAATTGATATCATACACTACAAGCACTGAAAAACAACGTAACGTTCTATAATAAAAAGAACGTTACTTTACGAACCAATAAGTTAATCGCTTTACGAACCTTATTGTACACATTATACCCTAAAGTTACAGCCTTATGCAGTAATCAATTCCAATCAGATATTGAACGAGTATGGTGTTTCCTTAGAATAATCCATCACTAAGTTGAACAAGCGCCTTTGAAGGCTAGTCGTCTTCCATTTTACTCTCTTCTTCGGTAATTCATCTCGCTACATTTGTTCGATGCCGTTGAAACCATGGCCTCATCCTTTTCTAATGTCCATCCACAAGGAAGGATGGACAGGTTCAATCTTTTGGAATTTCAAATTCGAAGCTTCTGTCAATTTACTCGTTCGTGTCTCTTTCTGTAATGTTGCTATATGAACGGGTATGTTGCGAGGAAACAAAAGAGGCTAGCGAAGAAATCGAAACGTAAGATCACCATAAGATGAAAGTCGCATACTCCAGAAACTACCTGATACGTAATGTTGATCAAAATAAATTAGGAATTCTTCAGTTTCTTCTGGTACGATTTGCTGTAAGTAATCCATCCCTTCTGACCCTTGTCAGAAAGAAGGAAAACAAATCCGTCCACCATTCCATAGAAATCGGACTTTCTCATTCTCCCTGTAAAAATTCGCCAATCCCAACTGCTGCAGTATGTACTTTGTGTTCGTGTGACTTATTTCTGCGTAACAAAATTTAAAATTAATTAGTCACAGGTAATTGTTTTATTGCATTTGCGACAGAAAGTTCTTGTTTTGTGGAGAGACTTTCTTAGGCTGTTTCTCTTCAGTATGCTGGGAAGCTTCTATTCTCCGTGATTTCTTCTCAACGTTGGCGAACTGCTAACCAGACGAATTTACGGCATTTCAAACTTTCTAATGCTTGTTTCTCGTTTGAAATTACGCTTTGATGATACAATACCATAAATGTTGAGTCTACTTACATCAGTTATGTAAAATACTGTCATAGGCCATTTTGTTCATTGTTTTGTAGTGTAACAGCGAGCTATATGATTGTTAGTGTGAACGTCTGATTTTGTTGTGCTGTAATATATGATAACTGAGTTTTAACCGCCGCTCTAGAAGTGACCAGTTCAGGATAGTTGTGCATTGTGTTTTGCAATTGTAAAATGGCTCGCACCCAAAAAATGAGAAGTTGTTCGTCTACAGTCATATTATATGTAAGAAAAAAATTATATTGCAGAGTGTGTGAAGAATCTGCAACTTCACGAATTAGGAACAGTTCGTCATCAGGTATTCTAATAGCGCCGATGTTGTCATCAAAACATAAGGCAGCCCTTGTAGGATCGCTTTTCTCCGGAGTTTTGCTTTTTGCATTAGCACGTGCTTTTAGCATTAGCTATAGGTGCTACGCTTCAAACTTCTAACCCATTCTCTGAATAAGAAACTACTCAACGTCTCATTTCAATATCGGTACCTGAACAAGAAACTTCAGTTGCATTTGTATATAAGTTTGCTAATATCTTATCGTCTGTCGGGAATCAATTTCTTCATCGTTTATTGATTTACCAAAAATGTTCCCCCTCTTCCATCAATAGTGACGTGTATTGTTAGTGAACTGTTAGTCTATCACGTGCAATGATCAAAGCACACTAACAATAAACAAAACTTTACATACAATCAGTGGCAAAGCCAGGATTTCTATTCGGGGGGTCAGTGTCCTATTCCGGAAAACTCTTTTTTTGTCAATGTGGAGACTGAAAGCGCAAATTTAGGTTTTATTCTAGCAACTTTTTAAAATGTTGGTTCTTGGGAGTTCAGATCCCCGGAAACTCCCCCTGGAGACGCAACTGCATACAATGGAAAAATTAATACAGTTTGATAGACAAAAGCTACTATTATGCTCCTGACAAGGGACTTATATAAGTGAATAAATAAATAAAAGCTGCTACTAAAATAAGCAAAATTGCAAATAATTAAATCATTCAAACTACATAATAACACACAAAGTTGCAATATGTTATATCTGACTTCATTCGGACAGTTAGAAGATTATCAGAACATTAACTCCGCTACGAGCCACAATCTCAATCTATCCTCATATTTCTTCATTAAGGCTCGAGTTTAATGGACCCACTCTGTACCCAATGCTATAAATTTTAAAAAACTATCACTTGACTCACGGAAATGAAAAAAAGATTCTTAAATGACATAATACAAGAACACAACCAGGGAAATGTCATAGAATCTCAACACTTACTAAGAGCTCCTCTGTGGCTAAGCGGTTAGCGTACGCGCCTTTGGCGCGGGAGACCCGGGTTCGATTCCCGGCGGGAGCTCATGTAGTTCGGATTTCACGTTAATCAGTAGGTCCACGTCTCATAGGCCTCGCTGCTGAACGGGACGTAAAACTCAAAATCAATCAATACTTACTAAGCCTTAGTAATTATTAAAGAAAGTATGCGTACGAGTGCAATGGACCCACCTGGTAGTCCTAGGGTTAAAAGTGTATTCTTGTATGGATATTTAGATAGAGGAAATACTAGTTGTTGCCGAATTTCTTTAACTACTTGCGATATGTTCCATTATTTTCAAAGTAGGGTTTAAAATGTAATTGATTGCGTTTAGGGCGGCTTATAACACTGAAAGGAGTCGTTTTGTAATACATGTTTATTAGAACGTTTTATTTTAATTTGATATAAAGAATTACCCAGCAAATTTTGGCATTTGAATTTTTTAACACCCTGTATTTACGATAGGAAATGAAGTTATGCAATGTGCATAAATAATTGCTGTTTTCCATGCAGTAGTATTTGCATTAAGGTGCGTGTAATTATTATTATTTAAAATTATATAAATTTTAAAATAACACTGGCACATGAATTCATATCCATAGCTATATGAAAATCTCATAGGTGATTTGGTAATGCTCTTAAGTCGTAATTAAATTGTACGTAATTACAGATGTACATGAAAAGTCAGAGTGTTAGAGCTGACGGTGGTGATCAGAAGAGGAAGAAAAGAACCCATTTCTTTAAACTTGCCTAAGCATTTTAAAAGTGACATGACAATTGTGCAGCAAGAATAGCAGGATCTTTCAAGTGAAAAATCTTTGTTCTTTAGTCGTCAAAAGAGAGGGGATGGGGATAGATTATATGAGTACGAAATTACATCTATACATATAAACTAGTTCTCTCTTTGGTCAACCCTAGCACACTGATAAGCATCAAATATTTTCTGGGCGCTAAGTACACGATATTATATGTGGGAGCTAAATCTATGGGCGCTAAGTATACTCCACGATTATTTGTGATGACAGAAATTTTTGCCATGGTGCATGTTTTCTATTTTATTTATAATTTTTAAGAGTTGTGATGTGGTTATTAGAGATTACTGCAGAAGTCCCTTACTAACCTTTGTAAACGGAGCGTTAATGAAAGAACAACCATGTAGGTACATATAAGGCCTAGGGGAAAGTTGTATGGTAGGTATGACCTTCACGGCAGCCATCTTAAAAACCGCCATTTTGAATTAATGTCAAGTTTTTGAAATGGGAATAGGGTAATATGATACATAATTTCGGGCTAGAATTTAATTAGAAAGACAATGGTGAAGCTAGTTTTGAGATACACCTATTTGGGGAAAAGTTACAGGCATTTAATTGTTCACTTACTACGTGCGAAAGTCCCTTACCTCCGCTTCTAACCCGCGTATTAATGATAATAAGTGGATTAAAGCTTTGGTAATACATATTATTCCTAGAGGGAAGTGATACGGTAAGGGTATCCCTGACGGCAGCCATCTTGAAATCCGCAATTTTGAATTAAAGTGAAGTTTGAAAAATGAAAAACATAGCATATGATACCTCATTTCAATAGCAAATCTCCCCCAAAAAGCCAATGGTATGCTTATTTTTGTTCTATAGTTAACCAGTATGAATTTAGGACTGTTTCTAATGTGCACTAAACGTCCATTATTCGATCTTTCAAATTGGCAACACTCCTAATTTTCACCGCATGTTTTAAGATTCCAACTGGCACTTTGCAATTGTTGCCATGGCTCGTGTTTTCTAAATTTATTACATTTTTTAAGAGTTGCGATTTGTCAGTTCGTGAATAGTGTTGGGATAAGCATCCAGCAATCTTTCTGAATTTTGAAGACTTGCCATGTAATTATTTATTTCCTATACCTGCCCTTCAAAAACTCGTTTACTGACGTGAATCATCACACAACGAAACAACTCCAACTTTGCATTCAGGTAATACCGAAGACGTAGCTTGTATAGTAGATGAGATGAAAAATCAAATGAAAATTCACTTCAGAAAGGAAAACGAAATATGATTGTTGTGTAAATCAATGGTCTTTTGTTTTGTATTGTATTTATTTCTTTATTGTATATTTATTTATTTATTTATTTATTTATTTATTTATTTATTTATTTATTTATTTATTTTCTATGGCAATTTTTTAGCTAGTCAGACAAAAAAGTCATTCGTTTTCTAGCGATTGTTGTCCATGATTCATGTTTGTAAGATTTATAATCAGTATTGATCGGGAACTCAATTAAGTTACACCTCTTTATAAACAAGTTACTTGTTTTCATATTATTCATGGTACAAACAATGTTTTGGGAACAGTCATAGTATGCCTCTTTGATATTTTTTATCATTGCTGCTGTTCCTTTGAAATTGTATTTATAAAAAAGATTTTATTGTTTGTCATTTGCGCAACATGTAGACTACATTTCCTGATAATTTTGTGTTCGTATAACACCAATTTGTTATAATTTCATTTGTATTTCTTTACGTCACATTGGCTTCTCATGTCTTCTGGTTTGAAATAAATAATTACAAATAGAGTCTTCAAAATTCAACAAGATTGCTGGATGTTTATCCCAACACTATTCACGAACTGACAAATCGCAACTCTTAAAAAAATGTAATAAATTTAGAAAACATGAGCCATGGCAACAATTGCAAAGTGCCAATTGAAATCTTAAAACATGCGGTGCAAATTAGGAGTGTTGCCAATTTGAAAGATCGAATAATGGACGTTTAGTGCACATTAAAAACAGTCCTAAATTCATACTGGTTAACTACAGAACAAAAATAAGCATACCATTGGCTTTTTGGGGGAGATTTGCTATTGAAATGAGGTATCATATGCTATGTTTTTCATTTTTCAAACTTCACTTTAATTCAAAATTGCGGATTTCAAGATGGCTGCCGTCAGGGATACCCTTACCGTATCACTTCCCTCTAGGAATAATATGTATTACCAAAGCTTTAATCCACTTATTATCATTAATACGCGGGTTAGAAGCGGAGGTAAGGGACTTTCGCACGTAGTAAGTGAACAATTAAATGCCTGTAACTTTTCCCCAAATAGGTGTATCTCAAAACTAGCTTCACCAATGTCTTCCTGATTAAATTCTACCCCGAAATTATGTATCATATTACCCTATTCCCATTTCAAAAACTTGACATTAATTCAAAATGGCGGTTTTTAAGATGGCTGCCGTGAAGGTCATACCTACCATACAACTTTCCCCTAGGCCTTATATGTACCTACATGGTTGTTCTTTCATTAACGCTCCGTTTACAAAGGTTAGTAAGGGACTTCTGCAGTAATCTCTAATAACCACATCACAACTCTTAAAAATTATAAATAAAATAGAAAACATGCACCCTGGCAAAAATTTCTGTCATCACAAATAATACATATATGTCCTCTATCAGCTAGAAAAATTTCATTGAAATCGGAGCCGGACAATTGGGTGATGTCCCTTGTAAGATATAATTAGAAAGTAGCAAAATATTTGTTAAACGTAACTACGTTTCTAGAACTTCCAATAGAACTTGAAAATGATTTAAGTAGCTCTGTAGCAGAGGAAATCTTTAACGAAATAAGGTATGACATTTTCAGTTCTCCGTTTGTCGCGGTATTACTTAAAGAAAAAAGTCATATCACTTTGAACACGGAAAAGGTAGAAAAGCAATTTCCATGATTCACAGATGTTACTGGATATCGATCAGCCGCAGTATTGGCGAGCATATGTAAATATAAAATGAAGTCCTTATCGTCCCACAATTATGTCATTTGGGCTGAAGAAGACGGATAGTTATGAAATAATTCATGAAATGATAATATAGAAGGAAACGGGAAAACTCCGAGAAAACCCATAAACATATAATATTTCCCATGTTAAACGCATGTTAATAGTACCTTGTGTTTGACAATGTCAAAGATTGTATTACTATTCATGACCTGTTCTCCGATCGGAAACAGGACGACACGCCACTAATGGATAGTGTACGCGTCTTCGGAGTGGGAGACCAGGGTTTGATTGACGGTGGGAGCTCATACAATTAGAATCCCACATTTAGCTGTAGGTTCACGTTTCATATAGCTTCGGTATTGAAAGAAAGGGACGTTAAACACCAATTCAATTCAATTCAGTCTCCCAACTCGTCATCTGGATCAACAAAAGAAAAAAAACAAAGTAAATAAAATAAAATAAAATAAAATATTATTAAGAAATAATAATGAAAACAACCAAGAAACTTACTGAAACGCAAACTGAATGTATTCGACAGTATAAATACGAATTTCCTTGAAATTCCTATTTAAACCAACGTTAAAATGTATGCACACAAATGACTATCTACGGCAGAACAATTAACTTTCTTGGACACGTTCAACTAACATTTCGAAATGTATGCAAATACCAGGGCCGGATCTACGAAATATTGCGCCCGGGGCAAAGACGTATATCTGCCATCCTTCTTCCCAATTTTGGATCGAAATAGTGCTCCCTACATACTCTCAACCAGCTGCGCCCCGGGGCAAATGCCTCGAATTGACCCCCCCTAGATCCGGCCCTGGCAAATACATACTATTGTGCTGTAATTTCTTATAGCAAAAGTGGTCTAATTTTCAACATATAGGTTATCTAAGAAGTATTGAGCCTTATGCGCACAGTATGCTTTAGTGTCCCAAGTATCAGGGCATATGAGTTGCAGAGGGTAAAGCTTAACATAATTTGACTGCTGACAGATGAAGCTACTATATGTGCAAAAAGTTTAGGATTTTTGCAATCTGGCGTGAGGTATTGCCAGGGTTGGATTAACCCATCTGGAGGACCGGGGCTAGAAAAACTATGTGGACTCTGCTGACTTCACCTAATACATTTTTTGTGAAAGTACAGGGAATAGGTTTCATATTTTTGGTTACATTTTATTTTTTGACTAGCTGAACCTGCGCACTCTACACAGCGCATCATTGACAGAAAAATATGAGTATCTCCTTGTCATTCCTCACAACATCTATACATGTCCCTTTACAGACACAAGTGAAAGACGTTTTGATAAAAATCGACAAGGGATACCGTAAAGGGGAGACTTTTTTTTTTTTAATATCTCGCATCGTTTGCAAGAATTGAGTCTACTTGTGGTTGGAGTTTCTGGTTCATGTATGATTAGTGTTTTCTTTCTTCTTGTATGCAGTATATAATAAGCAAATACATTACACACATAATTATAATGTCAGTGATATATGGTGTTCATTGGGCAAAACACTCCAAACAATAAAGAGACTGGAGAAGTGGTTATTCTTCGTTTTTTATCATTATTTGGGCACGGAAACGACTGAGAGACATACTACTCCTGTATACACTTATGTTGTGTTGGAATGCATAACGTGTAGGATATGATGTTTTACTTTTTTAAAATTTCAACACTTCCATTGCAGCCTTGAAAAATGTAAAAAAGAAATAACGGCCATGTTTTTTTAAATATTCAATTAGAACTGGACAATCTACACAAAATTTGGAATCGACCAGTGAAAACGGCACGTTTCTAGCACTTGTGGTTTTCGAGATCTCTTTGTTGAAAGGATTGGAGACGAACATAAACTTTTCTTTGGGGACAAACATATAAACCTAGCATTTTAATATATAGACTAGCTGAACCTGCGCTCTCTACACCGCATCATTCACATATAAGCATGAATCTTCTTGTTATTCCTCACATCTGCACATGTCCCTTTGCAGACACAAATGAAAGACGTCTTGATAAAAATTGGCAAGAGATACCATAAAGGGGAGATTTTTTTCTATTTTTCAATATCTCACACCATTTGCAACATTTGAGCCTACTTCCGGTTCGAGTTTTTAATTCATGTATGATCACTGTTTTCTTTCTTCTTGCATGCAGTATGTAATAAGCAAATACATTCCAAACACAATTAATTATGATCTCAGTGATATATGGTGTTCATTGGGCAAAACACTCGAAACAGTAGTTTCAACTTAGAGTGGAGAAATAGTTATCCTTCATTTTCCATTATTATTTGGCCATGAAACAAACGCCTGAGAGGTATACAACCCTCGTATACAATTATGTGGTGTTGGAATGTATAATGCGTAGGATATGATGATTTAGTTCTTTTCTTTTTTAATTTCAACACTTCCAGTGTACACTTAAAAATGTAATAAAGAAATAATGGCTATGTTTTTTAAATATTCAATTAGAACTGGACAATCTACACAAAATTTGCAATCGATCAGTGAAAACGTTATCTTTCTAGTGCCTGTACTTTCCGAGATCTCATTGTCGAAAAGATTGGTCACAAACATATAAACGCCCACAAACGTATAGTTTAAAAGAACTCTAAAGATGGCAGCACAATTAATTTGCATTGATTTTGGAAAAGACTTATTAAAATACAAAGGCTTTGAACAATAATTTTAAAAAGCAAAAATTAAAAAAAAAATCTACTCAAATAATTTATTTAAAGTACACATAGTTTTAAAATATTTGTTTCTGTTAAACGTGAAATCACAAATAATCGTAAATCAAAGGGTTGAAATCAAAGTTTATAGGTTGGAGCTTAGGCGCTTTTGTGTCATACCTTATCAAGAAACCTAGCCTCTCTTGTGTCAGTTACTGTGCCAGCGAGGACCAAGTATAGCATACGTACTTGCGAGCATAGCACAATTACAACACTTAGGGGTCTGACGAAAGTTTTCACTTTCGGAGGGTGTCTTGTTTTTTGAACTTCATCTTTTTCATCTTAATCATTGTCATTTGTGCTTCGGCCCTCGGCTCTTCCATCACGATGACAGACTTTGGCGAAGCTAACGGAACTTCGAATATCGGTCAAGATTTAGGATCACTACCTCTAAACATCGGGCCTAACGGTCGCCAGAAAGCACTGCCACGTATTGTTACGGGAACATCTCGTTCAGACCGTAACACTATTTCTCCATCTATCTACGCTGACTGAATAACTAAAGGACATCGGATTCGTTCTAGATCTCTCTGATGGTGAACAAACCCTCGATCCCAAGAAGCAACGAATTACTCCCAACGTTAGCCAGACTACCTCTCTAGCTGCTAGCCATACTATGGATTGGACATCCACTTCTGCCGATAATCAACAGCAGCCATATCAATCAGATCCTGTATACAACTTCTTACTAACAGACTATGATCCGAAGTATGACACTGTTCGTGCTGTTTTCCAGCAATTAACCAAGTATGTCCCTTGTCCTGAGATTCTTGAAATTGTTAAAACACGCCGTGGCATCATTTTGAAATCCAGTAACCCGAATTTCGCCACACATGTTCGTAACAAGGCAACGTATGAAATTTTTGGGACTAAAGCAAAGATTTCTACTTTGCAACCGAGTTCCCGCAAAACTTCTCCTCCACCACGGCGACCTCCTATGCTGTCTGTAGTAATTCGTGGTGTAGAACCCGACCTTACTGATGACGAAATTCTTGCTGAACTTCATCAGGAAGGGCTACCTATGAAACGTTGTATTAGGATCAAGAACAACCAGGGGCCAACGTATCTCGTACGAGTGCTAACGTATCAACAACAGTTGATTGATCAACTTCTCTCCAAGAGCGCCTATATATATCGACGCCGATATAAGGTCGAGCCATCTCGCACACCAGTACCTTTGCCTGTTTGATGCGAGAAGTGTCAACAGTATAATTCACACCCAACAGCAGAATTCACAAACAATATCAAATGTGGTTATTGTTCCCGCGAGCATCCTACTAAAAGCTGCCCAAACCTTCAAGAACCACCACGTTGTGATCGCTGTTCTGAGCGTCACCCAACATACAGCTATAAATGTAAAGCCAAGCCGCAACCTGATATAGCTAAGCCTGAACTTGTTGTTTCTATACGTTCGGTCGATGCACCAACTCCACCAGCAAATTCATTACGTCATCCAGTCAATGTAGAAGATCTTCTCCGTTTTCTCACTATTTCATTACAGAACATTCATCCATTTCTTCGCAACCATATTCTAACTCAAATTATGCACGCAGCCAAACTCTTGTTTAATTTACAACTACATGCTACTTATTCGGGACCAACAGTGCATTTTCAAATCCAACCACTTGAGGTTTATGTTTAATATGGATAATTCAACCTATTCACTTATATTCTTTATCATTATGAGTTACAACTTACTTTTTCTTAACATACGATCTCTGTTGACACATCAAGTACTCTTCACCCAACTCCTTCAGGAAGAACAAATTGCCGCATTTGCACTAAATGAAACTTATCTTGCTCCATACTTAACGTGTTATATACCAAAGTATCATCTACTTCGCCACGACGCTCCAACAGGCCCACGTCTCTACGGAGGCACAGCTATTGGTATCCGGCACAATCTTCCTTATCGTGCAGTTACGGTTCCACCTGCACTTCACCTTCCCGAACACATCACGACGGTCTATTTTCGAGGCCGCACAGTTACCCTTGTCACCATTTACTATCGTCCAGGACGAGCTATTAATTATGATTTCTTCCGCCACATTGATTCCAATTTCCGGCATTATATTATCATGGCCGATCTAAATTTTCATAGTCGCTCACAACGAGACAAGGACAACTTTTTAGATTTTGTTCGGAATGAAACACGAGCTGAATTCCATAATCTCCCGAAACCTATACGTCCTATCAGTAGTACTACTCCTGATGTAGTCATAACCTCATCTTCTCTCTCTCAGTCCATCCATATATCTGTGCTAGACTCCATAGGTAGCGACCATGTTCCCATCAAAGTCGAACTTCACTGTTCTCCTAGCACTCAGCCTAAGCCCTCTCCTCAGAAGGTCTACTGTTACCAAAGGGCAAATTGCGAGCAATATCGTTCCGACTTAGACGCTGCAGTAACTTCATTCACTATGCCTAGCACACAATACGAACTCGATAGGACAATAACTGATCTAACTACAGCCCTTCAGGACGCAGCACAACGTTCAATTCCAACAATTGAAGTTCAGTTACATAAACCTAAGCTACCTCCGCAATACTTACCATTTATTACAGCCTTACGGAGAGCTTTCCGTGAATATCTAACTACAGGCAACCTTGAAGCGCTTCGTCTGCATCGCCAATACTTAAGGATAACTCATAACTATATCGTTGCGTTTAAGAAACGTCACTGGATCGAAACTTGCAACACACTTGCTAATGAAGCACATCCTACCAAATATTGGCGCAAATTTCATCAACTAACTGGTAGAGTTTCTCGTACGCCATACTCCATCGTTCATAACCATCAAGCAGTCCTTACGGATACGGACAAGGCCAATATATTTGCTTCTTATTTTCAAGGCATCTTTACCCCACTACCCGGTTGGTATACACCAGACCGCTTACAATCAGCAATCAACTGACATACCGATGCAGCTTCTACTTCCTTTCGACCATGTGCTGATCATACTTTAGAACCAAGTAATCCTCTAACCATGGCAATTTACCCCGAAACTATCAGTAATGCACTTATAGGCAAACGGAATACATCACCAGGCTTTGACGCTGTTACATATTTTCTCGTCAGACAGGCGTCTCATTCTTTTCCCCTTTTTCTCAGCAGCATCTATAACTTTATTCTACGAACTGGATTTTTTCCGCTCGACTGGAAATACTCCAAAATTTTTCTTTTCCCTAAACCAAAGAAACCTCCATTAGAAGTCACATCGTACCGTCCTATTCACCCCACAAGTTGTCTCTGCAAAATCTTGGAACGAACCCTTGTACGCCGCATGCACGACCATCTCAACTCACATGACATAACCTTCTTCCAATTCACCAAGCTGGATTTAGGCCACATTTTAGCACTCTAGATCAATTATTCTGTCTCACCACAGCCATTTATAATCAGTTTAATACAGGCTTTCCTTCTTGCCTTGTAACGTTTGATCTAGAAAAAGCTTTTGACAAGGTTTGGCACCCTGGTTTACTATACAAACTTCGTAATTACCTTCTACCACCCTCGTACCTCCGATTCATAAACTCCTTTTTAATAGGGCGACTAACTTATATATCGATCAATGGAACGCTATCTCATCCTATCTTCTTACACTCTGGAGTACCGCAAGGCTCATCTCTGTCGTCTTTATTATACTTATTGTACGTCGCCGATCTAGTCGTTCCTAATACCACCACAATATTCCAGTTTGCGGACGACACTGCATTTTTCACAACTGCCCGCACAGTACGATCTCTTAATAAAACCATGCAAGAAGCTATTGATGCATTCGTGTGTTGGTGTCATATATGGAGGTTGAACATTAACTCTTCCAAAACACAAGCCATAGTTTTCTTGCCACGTAGACGCCGCTCTCGAGTCCATCGAAATCCGAATCTACTTCGCCTTCAGGTTGATCTTACGCCGGTTCCCGTGTCAACTACTGTTACGTATCTCGGTGTCATTTTTGATACTCATCTTACCTGGACTCCACATCTTACCAAACTCATAGGCCAAGCACAAAACCGACTTAATCTTCTGAAACGGCTAGTTGGCACAACTTGGGGACTACGAGCACGTACCGTAATCAATACATATAAAACATTCATGCGGAGTACGTTAACATACGGACATACAGCTTGGATATCTGCACCGTTGAAATTCTACCAAAAAATTGCTATTCTCGAGCGCCATGCTCTACGCCTAGCATATCGTATAAGTCTGCCGCATCCAACGAGATTACTTTATGAGATGATCGACTTCCCACCATTACTAAATCATCTTGAACAACTTCGTATACGTTATATCTGCACTTCAGCACTTCATGACACTATATCATTTACAATTAGATAACGATGTGCTGGACCCCGAAATCTTTGCAGTGTATCGCCCGCATGAATTTTCATCTCATATCTATCCATCATACGCACAGTAAGTACCTATTAACAAGGGCCTCCTCCGTCCTCATCAGTTCCTGAATCGCCCCAGGAACAGAAGATAACTTCATTCGTCTGAACTAACATAACCCAGTGATGTGACGTCTAGAGCACTTCATTTCATCCATTCCATTAACTACATTTGCACGTTTTGTTTTTGAGTCCACAAATTCCTCCATGCTTTCTGTTCATGTAATACCTGTCAGTGTTAACATATTCACTTATAGCACCTAAAATATTACCGTTCATGTATGTGTTTCTTTTATATGTATGTGTGTCTATGATTAATATTAATATGATGAATAAATAAATGATAACTAAGAAACCTCTTAGACCACCTACATTTCCTTCAATTCAATCAATCAAATTAATGCACTTACCCGAAGAAAGGGCACAACCCTTTAACCGGGATGACGGACAAAAAAAAACGCTTTTGTGTCATACTTTCCAGAGGTTTGCCTCTGAAGCGCCACCTACTTAGAACGGTGACAATTTTTTGAAAAAAACCTTCCTACTCCTATTCATGGGCTTTTCTCCGCGTTTTTTCAGGACACTGTTCATCTGACTTATCTCAGCCAAGGGTGTACAGTGTCACTGCATTAATAGGGGAACTGTCTTACCTCGACTACTATCCAAACGGGTAGTCCAACCTTGGTCTCAGATCAGATCATTACATTACATTACATCTCATCATATTTACACTATCGTATTGTCTTTGTTTTCTGGGCATTAGCCCACTGGATAGATCTCACTATGGCGGACTCTTTCACGAAACCTGGCAAACGAACAAACGGTCGACATCAAAATTTACCTTCTGTTGTTGATGGACCATCCGTTTGTCCCACGAAGGTGGGGCCACGGAAGGGGCCGTCAAAATCACAACAAAGCAATTCAGGCTCTCGCCAACGGAGAGACTCAAACTTCCGGCACATCCGTTGCATCTTCTGCTTCAGTTCGATCCAGGTCGTCTCAATCCAAGAGTAGCTATGCCGCCAGAGTACAAGAGTCACCTCCAAAGAAAAAGCATCACACGGAATACTCTGATAATGACACCATGGATACAGGAAACGCACCAGCAGCTGTTCCAACAACATTTTCCGTCCTTCTTCGTAATTATGATCCCAAGTTCTCAAATGAGAAATTTGTTGCTCTTCAGCTCAGGAAATACCTTCCACGTGCTTCCATCAAGGAAATAGTGCATACCAGAAACGACTCCATCCTTAAAACATCTGATCCTGATCTCTACAACACGATCCGGAACAAAGTTCCTATCGATACCTTCGGGGCACAAGCCGAAATCACTCATCTTAACACTTCGACTCGAAAGCAGCCCCCTCCACCTCGGAGGCCGTCCCAACTTTCAGTTGTCATCCGCGGAGTCGACCCGTCTTACACTGACGAGGAAGTTCACGATGAACTAAAACTGGATGGTTTTACCATTTCCAAAGTACTTAGAATCCGCAATGACCATGGGCCAACCTTCATGGTTCGCATTCTTACCCCCATCAGGAGACAATAGACGACCTGCTTGCTCATGGAGCTTACATATACAATCGGAAACATACAGTCGAACCATCACGTTCAATGGCACCATTACCACTACGTTGCGAACGTTGTCAGGCATATAACACCCATAGTACAGCTGAATGTAAGAATGATTTCAAATGTGGCTACTGTACAGGACCACATTCTACACGCCTATGTACTAATTTGCATCAGCCAGCGAAATGCGCTACATGTCCAGACAACCACCCCACATATAGTTACAAATGTAAAGCGAAACCGGAACCAACGCCGCAACATCCTGAATTGGTTGTCCCATTACGTGTAACGTCCATTACTCCCCCACCACGCCTACAGTAGATATTCCAGTTACCGTAACTGCTCACATTTCTAACCCTTGCGTTACAGAATATCCATCCTTTCATCCGTCCACACATTTTACAGCAAATCACACTTGCAGCCAAGGCAACATTTCACATTCACTTCACCGCAACATATTCTGGGACTTCCGTACATTTTCATGCATCTCCAACAACTCCAACCAGTTAAATTTCATTTCATCATGGCACTTAACTTTCTATATTTGAACATCAGATCCTTTTCAAAGAACAAAATACTGTTTGAAACTCTGATACTAGAGGAACATATCACAGTTTTTCTCCTCAATGAAATATTTCTAACCAAATCAACTCCATGTCGCCTACCGGGATATACAATTCTACGCGCTGACAATCTCCTGCCTGCACAGCGAGCCAATGGGGGTGTAGCGGTTGGGTTTTCATCTCATTTGCCTTATCGCCAGTTCTATTGTGCTCTTACTCCGTTACCCGAATACATCATTACCACTGTGTATTTCAAATCTATTATCATCACTGTTGCAACTATCTACATCCGGCCTAGGCATCCCCTTCCGCTACAATTTGTACAGCACATTTCAAACACCTATCGCCACTATATCATCATGGCAGATTTAAATATGTATAGTCGCTTAGATCTCGATCGTACCAATTTTGCAGCTTTTATCACCACACATACCACTGGAACCATTCATCAGTTGCCCAAACCTACTCGCCCAGAGTCAAATACCACACCTAACATCGTTATAACGTCTAGCAATCTCCTAACTCATAGCAACATTGCAGTACTTGTTACACTAGGTAGTGATCATGCTCCTGTTAAACTCACCATAAACTTCCATTCTTCTGCATCATCTCGTTCGCAAATGCCTTCCCGTACCTGTTTTCGATTTGATAAAGCAAACTGGATCAGCTATCGCTCTTACCTCGCTCAATGCACCGAGCACCTGTCATCCCCACTACAGAAGACGATCTATACACCACGGTTGATACACTTACTCAATCCATACAGGAAGCTAGCACTCTCTTCATTCCCACTAGCAAAAATATCCCATATCAACCTCGACTGCCCCCACATTATCTGACTATGATCTCACGCTCTCGTCAACTCTATGGAGATTACATTCGCACCAGAAATCCTGACGCCCTACTCCATCGTCAACAATTTCAAAGAACTGTGCGCAACTACATCCAGGCATATAAACTTGGTTGTTGGGTTAAAACCTGCAATACCCTGTCTGCCACCAGTCATCCTGCCAAATTCTGGAAAAAGTTTAACGCTTTGTGCGGCAAGTTCACAAAAACACCATACCCAATTCTGATCGGCAATTCTGCTGCTCAAACAGATACGGAGAAGGCAAATGCTTTCGCAGACCATCTGCAGAACATCTTCACCCCACCGCCACCTGGATCTACACCTCATGTTGCAGACAGTGCTGACTCCTCTCCATTCTTGCAACCCAACACCATGCATGAACTCAGTGTAAACCAAGCTATTACTTCACCTATCACTGTTGAAGAGGTCACAGATACTGTCGAACGTAAACGAAACACAGCGCCTGGCTTTGATAATATTACCTATCGCCAGATCAGAGAGTGTCCAGCTACATTACTCGTTCTCATCGCCAATCTCTTCTCCTTCGTACTGCGTACAGGTTACTTTCCTCTACCATGGAAAACATCTAAAACTCTTATGTTTCCAAAACCACATAAGCCTCCTCATGAGATCTCCTCTTACAGGCCAATCCAGCTCACAAGCACATTTAGCAAAATTCTCGAACGCATTCTCGTTAAACGCCTTCATACTTACCTCAACACCAGAAATATCATTCCTCTCACTCAAGCAGGCTTCCGTCCTTGTTTCTCCATAAACGATCAACTCTTACGTCTCACAAGCCTTATCACTACGCATTATAATAGAGTGAAACCATCATGTTTAGTCTTATTCGATCTCGAGAAAGCTTTCGATAAAGTGTGGAATCTCGGTCTTATTTATAAACTGATTAGGCTCCAACTTCCTCCAGCATACATACGACTTATCTTTAACTTCCTCTCAGGTCGTATCACCTATGTTGCCATTAACGAACATATATCTCATCCCATCTTCTTACTGTCAGGAGTTCCACAGGGTTCTGCCCTTTCACCTTTGTTATACATTCTGTTTGTTGCTGACATGCCACACCTTCCAGACAACATTTATTCTTTCCAGTATGCAGATGATACTGCTTTTCTCGCTCTAGGAACATCCATCCAGCATATAAATAAGATCTTACAAACAGCCATCTCTGACTTCCGCCTTTGGTGCCGACACTGGAAACTCACCATAAATGCTACAAAAACGCAGGCTATCATTTTCATTCCACCAAAGAAAACAACCAAAGTCCGCAGAAATCGATCTTGCCTATCTCTCCACGTAGACCAGGTTAGCTACAAAAGCAGTCACATACTTAGGCATCACGTTTGACACACACCTCAGCTGGATGCAACACCTTAAAACAATTTCAACTAAAGCTTACAATCGTCTCAACCTGCTTAAACGTCTCGCAGGAACGACCTGGGGTCTCAAGTCACACACAGTCTTGAACACCTACAAAGTCTTTCTTCGCCCTACTCTCACCTATGGTTTCACAGCTTGGATTGCCACATCAGAAAAATTCTACCACAAACTCCTTATTCTCGAACGCCATGCCTTCCGAATTGCTTATCGCATCACATTACCCAGCCCCACACGAGAATTATATCAGCGCATTACATTTCCCGCCCTACAGTACCATCTTGAATCCCTTCGACTCTCATACATACGGCGCCGATTTCAAATCCAACACCCACTACTTTTCGACACAATGCACTATTTAGCACTACATCCTACACCTACCCGTTATCTTCACACTCCATTATCTCTTTTATTTACGTTATACCATTACACTCTTCCTCCTGATGATCCCTCACTCTTGCTTCTGAACGATTACGTCACTCATGCTCATTTACCTCTCATTTTTCCATCATTTCATGCACAGTAATATTCTTATACTAACTTGGGTTCATCATGTCTCTCATTATAGTCTCGAGTCCCCCTAGGCAAGAAAATAACTGCATCCGTCCGCTAACATTTTCCTATGTGTTGTCCTGTGATTGCACCTCATCTCATACTTCATCCTCATCAATTATATAACTGTACTACCGCATTACTATCACTTATCTTCTATTCCCCTGATCGTGTTTATTGTTTAGTGTTCCTCATTTAATATTTTGTAGATCATTGTTCATCTACATTCATAACAGCTATGTATGTATGTTAGGGGTGGTACCGAGACCGAGACTAGTCTCGGTCTCGTCTCGGTCTCGTCTCGATAATTCGAGACGAGACCGAGACGGACTTTTATATATCGAGACGAGACCGAGACCGAGACGGACTTTTACATACCGAGACGAGACCGAGACCGAGACGGACCTCTATAAACCGAGACGAGACCGAGACGAGACCATGGTCAGTCTCGAAAGTCTCGGTCTCGTCTCGAATATTGATAGTTATTTTGCCTTTACTCAAAATTTGTTTCGTTGCTGTATGAGATAATATGGGAAGGGTTGACTAATGTACAGTGTCGTATTTAGGGGGTAGGTATCGGGCTCAAGCCCCTCCCGAAATAAATTTGTAATCATTTTTTCGCATTGCACCAACAACACAAATGTTTGTTACCCGTTCCTCAAGCCTCTCCCGAAACAAAATCCAATGCTGTTGTATATAATCTTCTCTTTCTCTCTCTCTCTCTATGATAAATTGAACGGTTGTTAGATAGGTAGACAGATAGACGTACTAATATATATACGGTATATTGGTATATAGGGTGGTCCATTTTAATCTTTCCACGGAAATATCTCGATAACGGTTGAACATAAATGAACTGAACAAAAACTAAAATAAGAAATGCCATAGGGCAGATCGAATGGCGATGTCATGGTGCCCCCCAGGGCCGCTCTTCAAGGGAGTCCGGGTCCCAACTTTAAAATCTTAAAATAGAAACATGGGCCAAGTGACACCTCGTTCGATAGGTCTTTAAAAACTAAAAGGCGATGTGGCAAAAGATTTTTCATATCGGTCACCGTATTCAAAATAGCCCGCAAGATATGTTACCTGCATCAGATGAACGTCCAGTAGCACTAATATGAAAACGGTTGAACATAAATGAACCTAACAAAAATTCAAATATTAAATCCACGGGGCAAATTTAATGATGTTGTCGCGGTGCCTCCTAGGGCCGGCTTTCATGGGTGCCCAGGCCCAACTTAGAAATTTTAAACGAAAATATGAGTCAAGTGATACCTCGTTCGATAGATCTTCATTAACTAAACAGCGTTGTGGCAAAAGATTGTTCATATGGGTTACCGTTTTCAAAATGACTGCCAAGACATGGTGCCTGTATCAGATAAAACGTCCAGTACCATTAATATGAAAACGGTTGAAGATAATAACGGATGAACAGAATAAAACTCCTATAGGAAATCACAGACGGTATTTATCATTCCAGGACTCGAAAATGTTGCAACAGAGGAGAAGATGCTTAGAGTAAAAGTGCCATAATGCAAAGGAGGAAATCTATTTCCTAGAAAATCATCGTTCCAACGTCCTCTGTAAGTGGGTGAAACGGGACGGGAAGAAACGGTGAAATTGCAAATGAGAACCTTAGTTTTTGCAAATTGTATCTACACAACAAAATTATCTGAAATGTGATTTTATAACAGATAGGTGTCTGTAATAGAAAAAGTAGGTAAGATTCTTGTTAAATATTACTTTCCATTTTGATTGCAGACAATGATTTGTGCAAAAATGAATCAACTAAAATGCGAAACCAATTTGTCGAACAATGCAATTTTAGAACAACGAGTATAAATGTTGGTATACTCAAAAGTCGTCTGCACAATATTGGTTCATTACTGCATTACAGTACCAGTCACTTGTACAGCGGGTGCCCCGCTGTACACCCAAGTGTTTCAGACAAACTATACCTATCGCATGTAAAAGTGGGGTTCTCATTTGAGATTTTTTAACCATTCATTTCCGCTTCATCCACTTACGAAGGGAGATCGGAAAGATAACTTTTTAAGAATTAGATTTCCTCTTTAGCATTATCTCACTTATACCTTAATAATCTTTTTCTCCGTTGGATTATTCTCGAGGCGTGGAATAATAAATACCTTCTGCGATTTCTTATACGAGTTTTATCTTGTTCATTTACTGGATAAAACTGTACTGGACGTTTTATCTAATAAAGGCACCATGTCTTGTCGCCCATTTTGAATACGGTACCCGATATAAAAAATCTTTTACCACAACACTTTTTAGTTTTTTAAAGATCTATCGAACGAGATATCACTTGGCCTATGTTTTTTCCATTGACAATTTTGAAGTTGGGCCCTGGGCCCCCATGAAAGGCGGCTCTGGGGGTCACCGCGACATCATCCGACGTGCTTTATGTCATTTTCCTGTTTCACTTTTTGTTCTGTTTACTGTCACAACTCTGTTTAGTGTTTGAAAGTCTATCGAACGAGGTATCACTTGCCCCATGTTTCCACTTAAAATTTTAAAATTGGGCCCTGGCCCCCATGAAGGGCGGCCCTTGGGACACCGCGACAACACCATTCGATTTGCCCCATAGTATTTCCTATTTCAGTTTTTGTTCAGTTCAATTATGTTCAACAGTTTTTGAGATATTTCCTTGGAAAGATTAAAATGGGCCACCCTGTATATATATATATATATATATATATATATATATATATATATATATATATATATATATATATATATATATATATATATATATATATATCAGGCCTATATTATATATACAGGCGCGGATCGAGGATATGATCAAGGGAGGGGCTAAACCATACTTTGCCTCTTTATCCAGTGTAAAGGAGGATTGAAGCTCATTTTATTCAGTGTATACCTGAGCGTTAAGGGGGGATATAGCCCTCATAGCCCTTCCCTTGGATCCGAGCCTACATATAAACAAGCAGTGTTACCAACGGAAAATAAAGTTGTATTTTCTCAAATTGCACTATGTAAGGTATTATCTATTTCTAATTTAGATATTAAATAAAACCATAATACCACATACATTATTCAGTGTAATAAAGGACAATACAGTATCACTAACATCAACATTTTGGAGATCTCTAATAACTCAAATAGCATAGACGGTGCAATGCGCATCATTTGTATCTTAGCGTCCAATACTATGATCATGGTGTAATGTATTTTGAATGAAGGAAAAAACAAAGTTTCAAGAAATGAAAAATTTAACTTTTTCTAAAGACTTTACTTCGAAAACGTACTGATATATCACGTCTCATCATGTAGATGCTTCCAAAAGACTTAAGTGATCATAATGTCATTTACAAGAATTGTTATTTCAAACCGTTTCAGAGATACCAAACACATGGATAGTGATTGTTTTATTGCTTAAAATAACGCATTTTGTTAAGTTTGTATAATGATTGTTGTTTTAGTTTACTTCTATAACATTACAACAATAGTTTTTGGTTGTTTTAATTACAAGTTGTAGTTCCATTATTTTAAGCAGTGTTGCCAACTTAAATAAATTGCTAAATATTATTCTAAATATAGTGCAAACAACGTAACTAAGTTGCAAAATATTTTAATAACTCGTAATTTGCTTTATGGTGCAAGAATGGTTTCAAAAGACGACGTTTATCATAGTCTTTGGGCTATTTATAATGTTAATGTCAAAGTTTTCGTTCCAGCAATACATGTAAATGCAAATTGTAACTGAAATTAAATGTAGCTTATAACTTTTCAGTAACACTAATTGTTCCCCTAAGCTTTAGGTCTGATGTACACAAAACAATGCTTAATTAAAAGTTCTAAATACACCCTAGTTACATTTCACTTGTTTTAGTTTGATCACCGACCACCTCAAACTCGATCCATACCATATAGCTATATGCAAGTATTCAAGGACTTACAGTTAGTAATACACATTGTGTTGATTTTTGGTTTGGTTTGTTTTAGTTTAACGTCCCATGATTATGCTAGGGCGTCTAAAGGAGACGTGGAGCTAATGATTATAATGGAATACGAACCACTTCGGTCGTTCAACTGTATCCCCACCGGAAATCGAATTCCGGACCACGCGAACCGAAGTCAAGCGTGCTAGCCGCTAGACCAAATGGAGGTCCTCACATTGTGTTGATTTAAATCATTGAGTCAGTGTTGCCAGATTCGAAGATCAAAAAGTAGCGTGTCTGTGCACCAAAAGTAGCGAATTTGAACTATTTGTAGGCCAAATATATACAGTAGAAATGAATTATTTGACAACTAATGACTGGTACTAATTGAATAATTTTTAACATGGGCTGGAAAATGTGCTGGACATATTGCAAGAAATTATGATCGATGAACAAAAACAATTCTAGACAGGATACCACGAGATAAAAACAGCCTAGGAAACGTCCTTATACAAGAAGGTTTGACGAAATCAAGAACAACTGGGGAGTAATCTGAAAAAGAATTGCTCAAGATAGATAGTTACCCCATGCCGTAAACGCCGGTGGGCCAGTGATGGGCTGCCTGCGACACGTCGCTAAGAAGTGGTGGCCCGGAAGCGACGCTCGCATACGACCCAGTGGCCGTTTTTCCAATTTTACTGGTGGGTGGCCCACCAGCGACAGAAATCGGTGGTCCCGCCGTGATAATCGCCAGCGGCCCGCTTATATATTTTTGTTATGTTACAGTTGGATGGCCCACCAGCGACGCGTCGCGGGCGGCCCGGTTTCCGTTTTTCCAATTTTACTGTTGGGTGGCCCATCAGTGACGGAAATCGGCGGTCCCGCCGCGACGAAACGTCTGTGTTCCACCAATTAGCAGATCCTTTTTCTGCCAACATGGAACACCGTATTTAGTAGCCCAAAAATTGCCTGATGTGATTGAATTATTGTAAACATAGCTTAGAATAAAAAGAAGTAATTGCTTGTTCTTGAAGTAATGGGTATTCAAATGCACTTTCTCTCATTTTTATTTATAGAGGTTTCACAGCCTTGGCTCAAAATCTGCAGGAATATCAATTGCTTCATTCCGTTTCTGCAGATTTTGAGTCAAAATCTCTATGAATAAAAATGAGAGAAAGTGCATTTGAATACCCATTACTTCAAGAACAAGCAATTACTTATTTTTATTCTAAGCTATGATTACAATAATTCAATCACATCAGGCAATTTTTGGCCTAAATACGGTGTTCCATGTTGGCAGAAAAAAGATCTGCTAATTGGTGGAAAATTAAGGAGGCGGACAAATGGCAAGTGGGACGAGGACGTGGACAACAAACTGACGAAGGAGTTTTGACAATTATTAACGATAAACAAAGAATTTCACATAATTTGAAACAAAATATAATTCAATTATTATTTATACTATTCAGGATATTGGGGAATTGATGGACACCAATTAAAAAGATCCAATAAAGACAAAAATGAACCTATATAGGAGTTCTTCCGTCGCTCCTGCATCTTTCTATCTCCCGAATGTATTTTTTACTCTAAAATATAATTCGTCGCTGTCGATAAAAATGTCAACCGAGAATGCTAAAATTGTCAAACATGGTGAATTTCACAAGGTTATATTTTGCTTTTATTTATTTATTTTTTTTTTTCTTTTACTTCTGCTCTCTTATTTTTGAATGCAAAGTTTCAACAATTAAACTTCTTGAACTGATCTTGGTTGAAGCAACAAATAAGTGCAAAAAATACATCAAGGAGATAAGAATTAAGACGTGTTGCCAAGCAGAGTTAAAAAATAAACCCTTTTCAATCGTGACACACATCATTCGATTTTAGATTTAAGATATACATGTTGGTAAGCTATTACTTGCTGGAATGTTTGACTGTAGAGACTAAAGTGCACAAACTGTAAATATAAATTATGAGAGATCCTGCACTTACGAACCACGAGTTCTCACCTCCATTTGAGTGGCAAATTGAACTAGCCTTATTAGAAAATAATGCATTGATTGTGCATCACTACGAGTGTTACAGAAGTTAATAATGAATTTTAAATTAAATATACGAAGGCATAAAATCTGGAAAGAACCAAAGAAAGTAATTAAAACTAAAATATCTCTTTATTCAAACAAACGCTTATTTATAAACACAAAAACAAGAGGAAATCTAAAGAAAAGTGCAAATGGTCAATATTTTCAAACTATATCACAAGAAAAATATAATTCTAAGGATCCCGCCCTTTTCTTATGGAAAATGGCTCTCGGTCAAATTATTTCTAGCTATGCGCAAACGAAAAGCCTTGAAGTGTAGATAAAAAGACTCCATGGGCACGAATTTCTAAATATTATATTTCTCGAGTTATATGGGTTTACAGTTACGTGATGTCATGGAAACCGCGTGAAATAAAACTGTAATGTGCCCATGAGTGGACTGACCATTGTCTAAGTGCTTGTAGTTCACAATACGGCCACAGACGAGGGACTGCGCAACGTCTGTGATCGCATCGTGAACTACAAGCTACTTCGACAATCCGCGTGATGCATTATTCGCGAAAATGCAGTTTCGAGGGGATCGAAAGCCAGTTAGCCAATGCCATTATGAGTTTCTGCTAGCTTTGATGTCATTGACTAACTGGCTCTGTATCCTCCGAAGTAGTTTTTTTGACGAATAATGTATCACGCGGTTTTCATGACATCGCGTGACTTTAAACCCACATAACTCGAGAAATATAATTGTTAGAGATTTGTGCCCATAGAGACTTTTTACCTACACATCAAGACCTTTCGTTTGTGCATACAGGGTTTCCACTGATTTGGCAAGCACGAATTCCCTGACTTTTGCAGGTTTTCCAGGACACAATTTACAAATTTGCAGGGTTACAGATAATGTAAAAAAGCAACTTTATTTCTTCGGACCAGAGGTATACTATGCATGTACATTTATATTCGTCGTTTAAACGCCGTAACATCATTTTAAAAAATGTTAAACTACTGGCTCGTCTTGCGATGAACCAGAAGCAATTCCTGCTTAGCATTATAAAACGTTAAAAATTAGATTTGAAAGTTATAAACTCATCTTGAAATTCCCTGACTTTTTCAGGTTTTGTCAGATTTTCATGGAATTCCCTGACTTTTCAAGGACTTTTCACGAATAAGGTGAATTCCCTGACTTTTCCCGGTTTTCCAGGTGGGTGGGAACAGTGGCACAGTTAGAAATAATAAACTGACCGAGATCCATTTTCCATAAGAAAAGGGCAGGGCCCTTTACGACTGAAAAAATAATACAAGATTGACGGGTGTAGAATGTGCATATGCATGCATATGCCTATCTGGCTGTGCTACGGTAAAGTCGGAAAAACAAATTGTATCTTAAATATATATCACGCAGCATTGTTTAAAATACCAGTGCTTTCCATTTGTTTTAAGAACGTATAATGCTTTTTGTAATTTCCTGTGTAATGCCAAAATTCAAAACTATAGTCCAAATGTTAAAAACGATGTTCAGAGTAGTGTATGAACGCGAGAAAGAGAAATAACCCCACACGAAATTGAATAATTTTAAGATTTAGTATTAACCGGAATTAAACATAATTTTAAGCAAACGTCGAGACAAAAGTAGATCTAAACCAATGGTACATGTCATCTGTAGTGAAACATGTCGAAATCTGCATGTTAAACATATGGAATGTAGAAAAAAACGCGTTAGGACAACGCTGTTCGAATCACTCTGTATATAGCACGCCTCTCGCTATCTTAGAAAAAAAAAATGCGCATTCTAGACACGTAAATCTGTACATATTGTGAGCAAAGTACATCCATCCACTATAGTATTTCAGTACAATTAAGCTATTTTTGTGTGCGTTACGCAATGACAACAACACCTTAAATTCCAATTGTCAATAATACCTTTACATTTACATTTCATCACACATTGGAATGCATACAAAGCTGTTGCAGTCTGTAGGCAAAAGAACACATTTCTTTACATTATTCTCAACCTGAAACACTGAAAGTTTTGAAAGCTCTCTTACTTTAAATATGCCAAAATAAGACGACTTCACGATGTCACTAACACTGACATCACGTCCTGATGTACATGTGCTGTTTTCTTGTACGGAATAAAATTCCTCTTTGTCACAAACAATGGTACTGTCTGATTCATTATTCCTAGAGAGTTCAACATTTGCCTCTATATCTTCAAACTGTCGGTTGACCTCTCTCTTTATTCTTTTATATGCAGCTGAAGATAAAACACGGTGGTGACTTTTAGGCATCTGTACTCAATAGGAGTTTTTTCTGTAAAAGAAATATAAATGCTTCTATTACACATTAACTCTAGATTTCATTAGGGATAGTTTTGCAACAAATTTCGTGCAAGACCAGTTATTTGTAATTTCTGTGTATTAGAACTTTTTCTTTAAATCATCTAAGGGAATAAAAGTTGATCCAAACAAGTTTGAAACCCACACTTAAGCCAGCAGCACTGGCAGCAAGTGCTGCAGACTCTAGAACAAATAGGATAGAATGCCGTTACACGGACGTATACGTATACGGAAAGATGGGAGTCCACATCGGGATAAAAACTAACACTTGTAAAATCTCAATCACGAAGAAATGAAAAATAATGTTAAAAAGGGTTGGCAAATTGGATAAGTGCCCTCATTTGTTACACCATGTGTCCTTTCAAATCATGGTGTCACTGGTGCTAAATCATAAGATTTTACTGGAGGTGCTGCAAAAGTTAATTTTATTAGCAATGCTGAATTTACTTGTCTAATTTTCGCAATCAAATTGTCATTTTTGTATTAGAAATGTATTGTTACAATTTTAAGCGTTGGAAAGTAGTTAGGGCTAAAATAGTATTATTAAATGTTTGTTGGACATTTCTGAAATTGCTTTACAACCTTTTAGTAATATAAGAACAGGACTGAGGTTTGTACAGTTCTATCGTGCATGGGAACTTCAGAAAAGGCTATTTTTCCTCTGCAATGATTATGAATGTAGTATTAAGAAAACATTTGTAAAGATAGTGTTTCAACACTGATTTGGTGAAAACTAAGTAAAGCTCTGAGAAACTTAGACATTTAGCAAGATTAGAAGCCATTTTCTCAGGAAACAGTACATTTTTAGTTTTCAATTACAACCTGGTGCTTAAGCAGTAAAACTACTAAAAATATATTATCAAATAAACCGAATGGTGAGAATCTCTCTCTTTTTCTCTCAGAGAGAGAAAGAGAGAGAGAGACCGTCCCGGTGGTCTAGTGGTTAGCGTCGCTGACTACGGACTTAGGGTTCCCGGGTTCCATTTCCGGCGCTGCGATGGTTTCCAAGGCGTGGGTCTGGAACGGTGCCCACCCAGCATCGTAACGCAATTGGGGAGCTGTTATGAATGAAGATAGTGACGATCACAGTGAAAGCTTCGGCTCTCCTCTCCCAACCCGTCTGGTCAGCGTGGGAGCAGTAAACCAATTCCTCCCTCTGGGGAGAGGCCTCATCCAGTAGTGGATCGAATATGGCTGTGATTTATTATTATACACCGAATTAAAATTAGATGAAGGGTCTTGTTATTCTTAGGAAAATATCCCAGTACATATAAATAGTGATGACAGATACAGAGTTAATCTATCTTTCTTCTACATCCTGCATGATTGGTCACGAACACCAACAATACATTGAACTACAGAGGGCTACAGTTTGTTAGCCACAATGATCGGATGAACATTTCAAAACGGCGGCCATTTGAACTTTCGAAAAATTCATAATTTTTACAATTATGAACCGATCTGCACCATATTTGAACA